>NW_003308208.1:5333-6470 GCF_000143455.1 Volvox carteri f. nagariensis | reverse complement strand
AGCGATTTCCACAGCCACCTCTCTCCCCGCCGCGTCCTCCCCCTTCCTTACTATCTTGCCCTGGCAGCAGCTTCAATCGCGTGTGGTTCGTTTTTCCTCCCCCTTCCCTCCCTCCCCTCCCCCCTCCCTTTGCCCTTTGAATATATTCGCCTTTTGCATAATTCCCCCCTCCCTTTCTTCCCCTTCCTCTCCGCGACCTCCGTAAGGCCCTCATGGCCATTTCCTTCCGGCAGCGGATGACCAACCTGACGGGGCCTCCTGGTCCCGACTCAGTTCGGGAGTCCAGGGGGTTTCAGGTGGGCAGGGCAAGGAAGGAGGGGGGCCGGGGGGGCGGGAGGAGGGGGGGCGGAAGGGGGGAGGAATTCATATGTGAAAAATATTTGGGAAGTGTACTGCTGCCGGTGGCATCCAAGAGGGGTCCGAAACTGCTTAGTGAGTGCAGCGCGATGAAGTCACCGACCCGTGGTTCGGGAAACCCAAACCCATCACGCGGGTGGAGGGGGAGAGTTAACGGGGATAGGGGTAGAGTGGGGCTATGAAAAGCACACGGAGGCGTGTATGTGTTTTGGTCTATGCGCTTACGTGAGTCGTAAAACACAGTCGTAATGATTCCTAGCTGACGCCGGGAGGGGGGAAAGGGGGGAGGTCAAGAAGGGCCTAGGAAGGGTTTTGTCAAGCGGAAAGAGCGCATTGCCCTACGGCAATACGGGGGGTAGGGGTTCGTGTGTGGGAGGGTGGGGGGGGGGGAAGGAAAGGGGGATAGGGGTTTCGTGGGGACAGAGCTCTCTATTAATATTTCCCTCACCCTACCCCACATTCCTACTGGTAATGTTGATTTTTCTATTTTATCCTGATCAATTGACATGGTGGTCATCATTGCCGGCATGATTATTATTTAAGGGGATTTTGCCCTCAGTTAGGGGTTTCATGTGTCTCCCGGAAAGGAATTTCCCTCCCACCACCACCGAAACCATTACCACCATCACCCACCGCCTCCACCACCATCACCACCAGCACCACCCGCCGCCGCCGCCGCCGCCGCTTCCCGGCTCATGAAGTCATTCCGGCACGTACCCGTAACAGAAAATCGCATGTGTATGTCGTACACAGGTGGATCTGCAGTACCCTCCATCCCGT
>NW_003308208.1:0-313 GCF_000143455.1 Volvox carteri f. nagariensis | reverse complement strand
GCCTCTACCGCCGCCGCCGCCGCCGCCGCCGCCGGGACATCAGCGACGGCGTCGACGTCGGGAGTCGTACAACCCACAAACGCTGGCAGCAGCGGCGGCGGTAGCGGCGGAAGCTCCGGCGGGAACCGAGATGGGAAGAAGCAAGCTGCTGCCGGGCCGCAGCGGCCGGGTGGCGGTGGCGGCAGCGGTGCCGTCGTGGCGGCGGCGACGGTGGCGGCTGCCGGCTCCCCGGCCGCGCTCATCGCCGCCGCTACCTCGGCGCCGCCACCAGTGCTGACGTCAGAGCAGTTCCGGCTGCTGTGTGCTCGCCGCC
>NW_003308207.1:5592-6474 GCF_000143455.1 Volvox carteri f. nagariensis | reverse complement strand
TGCAAGCACATAATAGCTTAACATCTACGACAGTAGGCTAGCCCCTTGCCGTACACACGACAATGTACGACACACAGAGATAAGCCCCGTGCCGTACACCTTGTTGTACGACAAGGGGGTAGCCCCTTGCCGGTATAAGCTACACATGTGCTGTTCTTAGCATTTCCACTCGGTTCATAAGCATACACATCGCGTACAGGTACAAGCTCTCTCAACGCACATTGCACAAAAAGTCACAAGTACTTCATGGCAATTGTACACACATCTTATACAGAGTGTGCACATGCTTTGATTGAACTAACACTACAAATGAGTGTTCGTGCAGGCCATCCTAGCCAGGAAACGCCTGCAATTCAGCAAGTCGCTCCCGTCAAGGAAAACCTACAGTCTCTGTTACTCACCAACTTACTACGCCTGCAAAAGCTAGACTTTTCGTTGGGAAAGGAAACAGATGCAACATTCTAAGACGTATCGAAAATACGACACACTTAGTTTGTGGCCAAAAATCGCAGTACACGACACGTACGACAGTACGACTCGAACAACTGCACAAATAATGCAAGCGAATGCATCACGTCGTACATTACTAATTTGCGTACAATAGTACTGCACGAATGGTATGGACAATATAAATCGGAAACAAGAAACAGACTGTGTCTTCAGACTGCCTTGTCCATATGGAATGAGAAAGTATGCTAACTCATTGCGGTGTAATCACAATATTAACACACCAACGNACTCTCACACATTTTGGTCGCAAAGGGCAATTTGCACAAGTCCTATTCGCACGACCGTCCTATGCGCTTCCTATGCGCATCCTATTACTGCCAAACACATTATTAGCATCATGATCACCCAAGCTGGTACATAACACAAAGTTTA
>NW_003308207.1:0-1097 GCF_000143455.1 Volvox carteri f. nagariensis | reverse complement strand
TCCCGCATCGCCAGTTCTGCTTACCAAAAATGGCCCACTTGGAGCTCACATTGAATGTGACGGTTCAGTTAAGCAACCGACACGTCTTACCTATTTAAAGTNTGAGAATAGGTGAAGGATGTTTCATCCCCCGAACCTCTAATCATTCGCTTTACCCGATAAAACTGATCAAGCTCCAGCTATCCTGGGGGAAACTTCGGAGGGAACCAGCTACTAGATGGTTCGATTAGTCTTTCGCCCCTATACCCAAGTCTGAAAAGCGATTTGCACGTCAGCACATCTACGAGCCTCCACCAGAGGTTACTCTGGCTTCACCCTGCTCAGGCATAGTTCACCATCTTTCGGGTCCCAACAGGTATGCTCGCACTCAAACCTTTCGCAAAAGCAACATGGTCGGTCGATGGTGCAGGCACAGGCCATCCCACCAGTCAGGTTACTTGCGCTTACGGGTTTTCAACCCGCCAACTCGCATACATGTTAGACTCCTTGGTCCGTGTTTCAAGACGGGTCGATTAACGCTTTTCTGCCAGAGTCTTTAGGATGCGGATCCCGAAGGACAAAGCAACCTTCACGCCTTGGTCATCTCGGCGGCATCGGCCGGGTTACCGGGGTGGACCCAACTGTTTTCCCGCCAAGACAACCCACTCTGACCAGCACCCAGCACATTCAATGGGCCGTTAGGCACACTTAAGCCTGGGGGCACACACAAGCGCTAATCGCTTCCCTCTCAACAATTTCAAGCACTTTTAACTCTCTTTTCAAAGTTCTTTTCATCTTTCCCTCACGGTACTTGTTCGCTATCGGTCTCTCAGCAGTATTTAGCCTTAGAAGGGATTTACCTCCAAATTAGGGCTGCATTCCCAAACAACCCGACTCGTGGAAAGCACCTCGTGAGAGGACTAGGCAGGAACCGACGGGGTTATCACCCTCTCTGACGCGGCATTCGATCCGACTTGAGTTCCGCCAGCCCATGAGGGCGCTTCTGTAGACTACAATTCTCCAAGGGGAGATTTTCAAGTTGGGCTATTCCCGGTTCGCTCGCCGTTACTAGGGGAATCCTGGTTAGTTTCTTTTCCACCGCTTAATGATATGCTTAA
>NW_003308206.1:5381-6619 GCF_000143455.1 Volvox carteri f. nagariensis | reverse complement strand
CGCCTTCAGCTTGATATCTTCATATGCCATGAAGGCCGAAATATTACTGGCGTACGAAAATATCACATCGGTGTGATATCTTCGTATGTCATGCATTCCTCGGCATTCCTGGCCTACGAAGATATCCAACCAAAAGCAAGCCGTGCGCCTAAACTGCTGCAGCGGACGATCCTGCCCAACCCCCACCGCCGCCATGACGTTGGCAGCTATGACCAACGCACCGAACACCAACACGGCCACACAACGTGGCAGCGATATCTCCCGCACGCCTCTGCACGTATTGTACGGCATACCTGCGCTATCCTGCGTACTTGTGCGGCGAACGTCAACGTCTAAGCAGTCGTATGCAGCGTACACCACATGGTCACTATCATCTGCGAAGTACTCGTCATAGTTCGGTAACTGCTGCATGACAGCGACGACTTCTTCGGCACCGCCAGCTTCTCACACAATACTCATCGTGTGGTGTACACTGCTTACAAGATTGCCGCACTCAACACCATCCACTGCCTGGTGTACTCACGCGTCATGACGACAACGATGCTCCCCTTCGTGCATCCCTTGCACTTGTGAGTTCGACTCCCACACGGGTGTAGTACACGCACGGACCGTCGTACTCCTGCCGCCCAGCCGGGGGACTACGGCCCCCTCGCGGGCGACGCAGCCCGCGTCTAGTCGTTCCGTCGTCGGGACGGAGACCTTACCCCAGCTTAACGTCCGTCTGTCCGTCCGTCCGTCTGGTCGAGCCTCTGGAGAGTTGGCCTTTTTCGCCGTGTCGTTCGCGGTTTCGGAGCTGCGTCTTTTTCGCTAGCTCCGTCGCCGCTTGGGAGCCGCGGTCGCCGGTTCGCGCCCCGCCGTCGTCGCTTTTTTTCGTTTTTTCGCACCGCACGGCACCGCGCCGCACCGCGACGCATCGCATTGCACCACACCTGGGTCTGCGGAATGCGCTTCGGAACATCGCCTCGCACCGGTTCGTGGTGTGCGCTAGCTCCCGCACCGTGTGGGAGGAAGCGGTCACCGGCTCGATCCCGGCGCCCGCGCGTGTTTTGTTTTTTTCCGTTCGGGACCGTGCACCGCACCGCACCGCACCGCGCCGCGGCCGCACCGTGCCACGATTGAGCGCGCAAATCACAAAACATTGGCCGCACTGTACCGTACAATTTGACGCGTTGCGCTTCGCGCAATTCAACGTGCAGCCCACCGGACAACTCACAACCCCCATCTTCATTTGGATCGCC
>NW_003308206.1:0-879 GCF_000143455.1 Volvox carteri f. nagariensis | reverse complement strand
ATTCGCTGCTGGCGGCCGTGGCGCTCAGGTCCTGGATGACCGCCACCCAGCCATCCTTAACGTCTGCTTCCCGGTCTCGTTTCCATATGGTTTGTCCGGACAGCGGCCACCGGGTATGTCGTTCGCCTCATATTGCAGCCACCTTGTACGGCGGGTGCCACGGTCGCAGTTCAGCAGCAACTTGATGCTGCTTGCCCGAATGTATGATATCAGCGTGCGGCAACAAAGCATGGCGCAGGTAGGAGTGGCCCTGCGCATGCGACCACGACTGGGTGGACCAGCAGCACGGGTACCGAGGGATGTGGTACGCACCATGGCGGACATCTTGGCGCTGCCATACCGTCACGCCCAGCGACGGCAGCTGCTGTCGCAGCAGTCGCCTGTGGTGCGTGCCCTCCTGGATGGCGCACGTGCCAGCCTCCTGCGAATCGACCTTACAGATACCTACTACAATGGTGCAAAAGCCATGATGCGTGCGGCTGCCCTCACCATCGGCTGGCCACCATTGTTCTTCAATCTCAACCCGGCGGACATGCACGCTGGCTGCGCTGTTGTAGCCTCTGGTCAGCTTATAGAGTTCGACGACGCCGGTCGTCCGACCCAGATCAGCAGCACGGTGGAAAAGTGGCGCCGTGTCAAAGAAGACCCGCACAGCTGCGCGGCACTGCTCATCGCCACGAAAGAGGTGTTGGTGGAGCAGTTGTTTGGCTTTGCACCTGGAGCAATGCGGCAGACTGACCCTAACTGCTTCTGTGGGGTCGTATTCGAGGTAGTCGTCAAGGTTGAACAGAGCGGGCGATTGGCACTACACTTGCACGGAGTCGCACACCTCGAGTGCTTCGCACTGACAACCTTCAGGCGTATTCTGTGACCCAACTG
>NW_003308205.1:4969-6480 GCF_000143455.1 Volvox carteri f. nagariensis | reverse complement strand
TCGAAGCTGTCCGCAGGATGGCTCTTTCTGTCCGTCCTTGCACTATCTCTACTGTTCGCGTCGCGAATGGAACTCACGAGCTTATCAATGGCTCGATTACCGCTAAGCTCCGTATAGGCTCCTTTCATGAAACAGTCACACTACTTGTTTTAAAGCAAGGTGTCCCAGGCGTTGAAATTATTCTCGCTGATGACTGATTGGAGCGCAAGAAAGCGAAAATGTGTTGGGAATCACACACGCTTACAGTACGGAAAGCTACCGGCGATACTGTTGTCCTGAGGCCTTCCTTTTGGTCTTCAGCAGACGACGACGATCACCTAGATGGTATTGCCATCATGAATTACGTTACCGCCACTCTCTATGCTGCGAGTACGGTGGAAACGATGTCAGCTAAAGCAGCTGCACGGAGGATTGCCAAAGGCGCACGAAGCTATTTAATGCTTGTGCAATCTGAGCTCATTTCTGAATCGTCGGCGTCTGCGGAGTCACTTCCACCCGACACCGACATCATCCCCGAAGCAACATTGCAAGGGTTGCTTGACGAATACAAGGACGTATTCGAAGAGCTCAAAGGCCTTCCTCCAGATCGCGAAGTAGGTCATACGATTCCACTAGTGGAAGGGGCTGTACCGCCCGCTAAACGATCGTATCGGTTGACTCAATTAGAGCGCCAAGAGGTCCGCAAACAGGTCACCGAATTGTTGAGTAAAGGCTACATAGAACCCTCTACTTCTCCTTATGGTGCACCCGTTATCTTTGTGGAAAAAGCTAACGGTCAGGGCCTTCGCATGGTCTTGGATTACCGTGCGTTAAACAAAATCACGATCAAGCGGCGGTATCCTATGCCCAACATTACTGACCTCTTCGATCAACTCCAAGGGGCTAAGATATTTAGTTCCCTGGACTTACAGCAGGGCTACAACCAAATTCGCATTACACCAGAGGATGTTGCGAAAACGGCCTTTATCGCTCCGGGAATGGGCCAATACCAGTTCAAAGTGCTGTGCTTTGGACTCACAAACGCCCCTGCTACGTTCCAAGCGGTGATGAATCGGATCTTCGCCGAACACATTGGCAAATTTGTGCTGGTGTACTTGGACGACATTTTGGTCTTCAGTAAGACCAAGGCCGAGCATGAACAACACCTAAGGGTGGTGTTGTCCTTGCTTAGAAAGCACGAATTCAAGGCAAAGATGTCTAAGTGTCAGTTCAACCGGACCGAACTGCACTTCCTGGGCCACGTAGTCAGCCGTGACGGCTTGAAAGTAGACAAGCGCAAAGTTAAAGTTGTTAAAGAATGGCCGGTACCAACCGACACCTCTAAACTGCGTGCGTTTCTTGGCTTAGCCAATTATTTTCGGAGGTTCATCCAGGGTTATTCCTCTCTCGTGGCCCCCCTCACAACCCTAACAAGTGCGAAAGTGCCCTCCCAATGGCATACTCCAGGCCGGTTCCGGCCCGGTTCCGACCTAACGGGTCCAGTTAACGAGATGGTAACCGGTCGGTAGGAT
>NW_003308205.1:0-955 GCF_000143455.1 Volvox carteri f. nagariensis | reverse complement strand
TGCTGTGCTACACAATACAATGTTCTTCCTTGCTTCGCTTTGAGTTGGGGTGCTGTGTCACCGCAGATGTACGGTGCTGGGTTTCTGTTCAGCATTTGCTAACAGCAGTAAGTTTTTTGATATACGGTTATATGGTGATGATCGTGAGCACGTCCCCCAAGACGTTTTGTGGGGGGTGTCATGGGTATAAGGAGCAGGTCGAACGTGAGGGGCCCTACTCGCGCTCTGGCACGCGGCTGCACACGCACACGCACACGCACGTGCGAATACCGTTGGTCGGGTCACAGAGCGAAATTGCAGTGCCTTTGTAACAACAATATCTTGTTTCCATGCCGCGTTCAACAAAGTTCAGCTGCGGGCCTCGCAACTTCCCGCGGTCCGAACGCATTTCATAAAAAGACGTTGGCCGTTGCACCAAAATAATTTTAATATTACCCAGGATTATGTAGACCTCAAATCCAATGCAGTTTTGCTACATGCGGCATGCTCGGGTGCTTCATGTTTGACCACAGGCCGCGTCACAGAACTGCAAGAATACGGCCCGCCTGCAGGACCGAATGCACTGCAATATTATAGAATTATAAACCCTTCAAAATCATGCAAACAGATTTTCAAAATACTACTCCATCATGGAAATCGCCTCCTCCTAGTAATAGGCTAATAGGGCCGGTCATCCGTGAACAGAACCACCATCTCCATACTATGAAGGAGCGCTTCTTCATTTCTTCATTTTATCTGAACCTTAACGTATCCTTCCAACACAATGTCCATGGACAACGGTAATGAGGTCGGCGCCTACGAGTTTGACCGGAACGCCCTGGACAACATCGCCCGTCGGCGACAAGATCGCCCACGCAAGAAATACAGCCAGCATCGTCCAGTGGATGAGTTTGGAGTACATAAGTTTGCCAGGGCAAACCATCTAAGTCAATTTACCGCGTGCCAATTGGAGGAT
>NW_003308204.1:5596-6481 GCF_000143455.1 Volvox carteri f. nagariensis | reverse complement strand
TTGCTTGCAGAAAGCTTACCTCCGGCTTGCACACGAGGAGGACAAGGACAGCCAGGCACCTCATTGTGCTCTATCTATGTCCTCCAGCGAGCAAATGAAGTTGTAAAATTAACGCAGTCCGGTGCGTGTAAGCTAATAACTGCGCAGCACTCAGGCACGATGGAGCTAGAGAATGTTTGTGCAGCTGGCTTTCAAGCAGCTTCTGTTCTACCAATGGAGTGGTAAGCGTTCGACTCCTCTATACAGAAGTAAGGCAATTCGCTCAACGTTACAGCTTGTTACAAGCTATATGTTAGTAAACAGCTTGATTGCTGGTCTGGTTTTACGAATTTAAATGTTTTGGATACTACTGAATGTGGTAAGACGCCAGCCTTTATACTGTATCGCTTTACCCTACTACACTCATTGTACGGACTGGACCTGTGCGAACGGGCTGGTGCAACATACTTTGTGCTGTGCACAACGGGCAGTTCACTAACAGCAGCAGACATCAGTGGGCAATATATGATATAAAATATTATAATTAACATACAATGCAGGATTTAGGCAGCTGGTGAGCTAAGAATTTGCGTTATCGACGATTCGTGACATATGTATGTTCCTCCGCGGTGTGCTTGTCGTCACGTACGTTTCTACATATACAATTTATCTTAGATATTAGTTCCTTAATTTTTAGGTAGCTGGAAAAATGGCGCCCGCCACGCATAATCGATGCAGCATTTCGCGGGTAGCACCAGACAATCCCACGGGCTGGCTGANAATAATAATTAGAAACAAATAATAAGTTATATTGTAATGGCGTGAGATGGTCACCCATCACTTTTCACGGGAAGGGTAGGAAGGGCACGAGCAGTGGCAGTATACCGACTAAGCGTCCTTTTTCAA
>NW_003308204.1:0-1043 GCF_000143455.1 Volvox carteri f. nagariensis | reverse complement strand
TCATGTAAATTAGCTACTATGATATGTTACAGCCCCATGCTGTTTGTGCTAATGGCCTGCTCATGGGTAGAGCGCNCGCCATTTGCAAGCTACGCCCTACAGAATGTTGCAGCATCCGCAGGCTGGTAAAAATCACCAGTAATCAAGACCCAGTAATTACTGCAGTTGACAATTAAGCGCACGGCCGCATGACACATGTCACGTTCTACAATTGCAGACAGCAGCAGCAGCAGCAGCAGCAGCAGAACGCCTAGGGGAGGTGGCAGTACCGAGCAACCGACCATATTCCTTCGGCACATGGGGGTGCCAGGTAATATGGCACCCGGCTTTGACAGCTGTGCAGTGATTGAACTAACGGAACTAACGGAACTAAGGGATGGCTAATTCTGTGATCAGAAGGGGTGCGGTTTTCAAATGGAAGGGGCCAGCAGGACTGCTCTTGTAATGTGAGTCGGCTTATGGACTGCTCTTGCAAAGTGTGTTGACTCCCCCGACCACTCTCTGCACAGCGAGACAGCCCAGCAGTTTGCTCACATGTGGCCACGTGATGGGCCTGCACGGATTCAAAGGGAACCCTGTTGTGTGTGTGTGTGTTACATGGTTGGGGGTGCGTGACCCCATACCTGTAAGACTACCCATACGAGCCGAAGGCCCAAGGGCAATACTACAACGCCTAAAAGCCACGGAGAAAAGGAAAAAAACACCGCACATCAGCCCAGACTAGCGTCCAAAGGGGGTAATTGAGTTTCGGTGAGCCCATATACGTTCCAACATCCTCGCCAGACGTGTGGGTTCCCATTGCATGGCCTCCAACATACTCTGTTGATGATCGAATCCCTCTTCAGCACGAATATCATTATAGGCTGGGCATTCCAATAACACGTGTTTTTCATCCTCAATTCGGCTATTAGTACCACAACAGCGGCAAAACCGCTGCCCCCTGGGGACATGGTGCTTGCCCCTTCGTGCTCTGTTTGCCTCCAAAGCCCAGCAACATAAACGAAACTGCATTAGCTTACGATGTGCTAAACGAGGAATGAAAA
>NW_003308203.1:5546-6481 GCF_000143455.1 Volvox carteri f. nagariensis | reverse complement strand
TATTCATTTAGTTTACAAAATATAAACCGAGGTTTACGTTTAGAAAGTCATAAACAAAAACTTTCATCTAGACACACAGCGCAATCGCCTATAACAAAGCAAACAATTTTACGCAAACGTAAAAATATTGTTAATACTGGTGATCGTGAAAAAACAAATCAAGCTTTTGATACTAAATTATTAGAGCAATTATTATCAAATAATTTAGATGGTCCTAGTGGTTTATTTCCTGGTGAAATCGTTGATATTGATTTTGTTGAAAATATTAATATTTTCTTATTTAAAACATCAAGCTTTGAATCATTAAATGCTCAAAAACAAACTACATTTGCTATTGAACCTATCAAATATGAACCTATTGTTTTAGGGATTACACGAGCTTCGCTAGAAGTTGAAAGCTTCTTATCAGCAGCAAGTTTCCAACAAACAACTCGTGTTTTAAGTCAAGCAGCTTTATACAAGAAAAAAGATTTTTTAAAAGGTTTAAAAGAAAACATTATTATAGGTAATTTAATTCCAGCAGGTACGGGATATTTATCGAGTCTTAATCTAACTTAAATTATATGGGGGCTACGTCGTTAAATTTGTAGGGGGTCCAAATTTGCTTCCCCGAAGGGGACAGCCAAGTGCAAGTCTTACAAAGCCAGCTCGTGGAACTTCCGCTCTGCCAAAGTTAGGCCCATAAATAGGCTTAACGATAGCTCCGTCGTGACTACATTAATTTCAGGCCCCCTGGCTCANACGTGTAAGTAGTACTTTTTTTTTCCTTGGGGTTCATCCCCCTTCAAGATTCTAGTGGCTTATGGTAAACTATCGGCCTCGTTCTCTCATAACATAAATTCGAGCCAAGGGCCCTGTAATTTATGTAGTCACGGCGGAGCTTTAACGTAGTAGATTACGACCGAAGACTATTTTCTGGCCTAAGGCCGGATCGT
>NW_003308203.1:0-927 GCF_000143455.1 Volvox carteri f. nagariensis | reverse complement strand
CCTGTAGGTAACTAAATAAAGTAGAAGGCCTCGAGCCGAAATTACGTTAGTTGCAAGCGCACACCTAAAGCTGATGTGTTGTTAGTTACCTTTGGGACGAAGCCCTCGCTTATATTTAGTAGCAAATTAAAAAATGCTTTGGGTGTTTATTGGCATTGAAAAGCGTTTATTTATAAAATAAATAATTTTTNTTAGACATATCGCTATACTTTCGATTTTATTCCATTACTATTTTAAATTGATTAAGGGCGATGCCTTTGCGCTTGGCGCAGTAGGCCTCCAGCCGTTAGCTGGCACTATATAATAATATGATAGAGTTAGCGTAACCGACTCGTTGGAACAAGCTAACTCTATAGGGCCACGTTCCAAGTAAACAGTAGCACACGGCGAGGAACCCGTGAAGGAGGCCTCCGGCCGAAGTTAGGTGCACGGCACCTATAAAAATTATAGGACCACAACGTTGGCTCTGCTCTGTCAAAAAGTTTACGCACGCTGTAGCATAACATAGACAAGGTCCGTTGTACATGCACGAAAAGCTTTACCTTTGGTCTTGTGGGTTAAGGTAAAGGCAAAGCCCTCGTGGTCCCCTTCGTTCTTCATCCCCTAAAGGGGATGTAACACAACATAAGTCACAAATGTTCGTAGTCGTTCAGACAACGTTGTACTACGAAACTACAGCATAAATGTTCTACAAAACAAGCTACTTCGTTGGCTTAGCCAAACTTAATCAGTAGCTGTTTCCTGAAGAAAACCAAACTAACTCCCTCACAGCGCTTCCCCTTTAGGGGAACAAACTTCGTACCCTTGTACCAAGTCATCATTTTCATTATTTTCTTTATTTTAATAAAGAAAATAATGAAAATGATGAACAAGTAGGGACTTTGGTTCTTCCCCTAAAGAANNGACAACCCTTTAGGGGACGTCTTG
>NW_003308202.1:5332-6483 GCF_000143455.1 Volvox carteri f. nagariensis | reverse complement strand
TCGAATTTGTTGTCCCACATGCCCGAAGCGCGTGTGTGCTGGTTGCAGGTCCAAGTGTATGTCCTGGGTATTAGGTGCATTGTTGCATGCCAATAACACCCAGGCAGGAAGGAATGAATGCTATGGTGTAGTGAACTTTAAAGTGCTCTGTCCTGTGCAAATAGATGCAAAGGTCTGGTCTGGGTTGACACTACTGCGATTCGCGGTTTAAGGTTCTGGGTTCGATTCCTGGGGAGACCCCCGAATTAGTCGGGAGCGCGAGATTATGGCTAGCTGCTGAGATGTGGAGTTGAGGTCGCAGTTGATGGACCAGATTCGCACGCTAGATTGGTGGCGATTGCCGAACCCTCTGTCTCTTCGGTTGTTCGGGTGAATGGATGAGGAGGGGTCCTAGATGGCTGGACCCGCCGCCTTGGACTTACAGTTCGTATGGCGAAGTATAGTGTGGTAGTGGTGGACGGTGCTATAAGATGATAAATCGTAGAACTGACAATGTGATAAAGCGGCCCAGAAGCCTCCCACTCTGTAACATTACATTACAGATGCAAAGGCACATGCACACAGCAGGGAGACAAGCAAACAAGTGAGGGACTGCAAATAAAGTGCAATACAGCATATGTGTATGCATGTATATGTGTACATATGTCATCCATCGTCATGTGTGTACACGGCTGGCCACAAACAGGATTACATATGCCAGGTTTTCTTATTAGTGCACTCTGTGAGTGCAGTAGTGCAAGTACAGCTCTCCATCCATCATAACCGACCTTAGCTTGTGTTGTGGCACACTTGCATATTAACCCTCGGATCTTTCCCCAATTCTCTGGCACTTTGCCGCTGGGCAATATCTTCGCTCTTACTTGGTTAACCATTGGGCACTTGCCTATCTTTAATTGGGCGCTGGCCCACCTTTAAGCGGGCACTTGCCTGTCTTCATCACGCGTGATACTGGATTATAGCGCTCTTGCTATAATCGTGACACTTGTCACTGGTAGACCCACTTGGGTTACGATTGCACCGATTGGTGATAATTCGCGTTGACGACTATATCTTCGGACCGTACAGACTTCTGTACGGGTCGTCCTAACGCAGAGGCATTTAGCCTCTTCTCATTCACTCATCGGTAGTTTTCACTACCACCTAAACAGTGG
>NW_003308202.1:0-953 GCF_000143455.1 Volvox carteri f. nagariensis | reverse complement strand
ACGGGACAATCTCCTTTCTTCTTAAATTACGGGTTCCACCCAGCTACTCCCGTCTCACGTGAACTTGATGTTCCGGTCCCGGCAGCCAAATCCTTTATTAAGTCGTATGTTGCTCGTATTGCAGAAGCGAAGCAGTGTCTGGAAAAAGCCATAGACCGTACGACTAACTATTACAACCGCGGCAGAGCCGAAGTTACCTTCAAGGAAGGCGACTTAGTGCTTTTAAGTACGAAAAATCTGCGGCAGTTAGCCGTCGGACCTCGTAAATTATTGCCGCGGTGGGTGGGTCCTTACCCTGTGAAGCGCATGGTTGGCAAAGCAGTGGCCGAGCTTGTCCTACCGTCTGATATGCGCATCCACCCCACCTTCCACGTAACATTGTTGCGGCCTTACAAGGCGCCAGCGGATGCGTTGGATTCTTCAACTGTTCGCGACAGTTCTTCTGCACTTTCTAGTCCTGCAGGACCGCCGCCGGTTCAGTGGCTGAAGAGCGATCCACTTTACTCGGTCGAGCGCATACCCCTACAAACGCGGAGGGGGGTTAAGAAACTTAGGAGAATGCTTAAGAACGATAAGAACGTCTGAAGAACACGGAGGCGGCGGGTGTGCATTCTTAATCATTCTTACACTGGGATTAAGCGGTTTTATGTAAGTATGTCATATAAGTATGAATTAAGAATGCATCAGCCATGAAAACATTCTGTAATTAATGCCCGATGGAGCTCTTATAATTCCCGGATAGGTAATACATCACAGTGATTGCGAAACAGTGAATATACCATGAAATTTCATGAAAACCATCGACATGTGTCTGGGTGTAATAATGCGAGACAGGCCTCTTAGATTAATCTAACAGATTCACTCAACAGATTCACTCATCATGATCATGATAAGCGAATTCATAACCTATAATCAAATCACCTATGAATCACCTTGCATATGTGTGTATTACA
>NW_003308201.1:5529-6534 GCF_000143455.1 Volvox carteri f. nagariensis | reverse complement strand
GTCACACCCGGCGAAGTGTAAGGCGCCCTTCCGGGTAAAAATCCTCGGATGTCACTGGATGTCTTGTTAAATGAGGTGCACCACAAGTGTGGGCCTGTGCTGCAGAAAGAGTCAACGGTCTTGTCGTGGTGGTCTGCACGTGCAAACGATAGAACACCACCATTTTTGCCGCCATATGCACCAGTATTGCAACGTGGATTATAAGTGTGCAAAGTATGTATGGTCAATAGGAACACTGCTGGCAGTGAATATGATTGTCTGAATTGGTGATAGTGGTCATCGCGTTTTTTAGCATGTCCGTCTAGTTAAAATACCAGCCATGAGTGTGCATTACATGAGCTTACAAGCAAATTAGCTGTGATTAAGCTTGGATGTGCTCGTTAGGAGTATCAGTGGAGGCAAAAGCAGCATGCACATATGTGTACGACCATCCCCGGCCCGGTAATATGTTGGCCGACCTCAGGACTGATTGCCTGATGTTTTCACAATGCAAACTATTATATAACAATCGATGACAACCAAAGGCATCCATTTAGTGAAGACCTGTCGTCGACTTGTGTATATGCTGCCAGCATTCACGCCTTCTCCTGTACTCATCTACAAGCTCCTGTTTTACAGCAGCCAAATAGGCCATGAGATAGGTATTTATTGCTTATTCCTTGCGTGTGTGATGCCAGCATTAGAGACCTTAAGGTTGAACTGGCAAACAATGCTTCCCAAGATACCACAATACTGTAGGTTGCTAACGTTTACATTTTAAAAAGTATCCTTCAGCGGAATTTACGGTGTGGGATGCATATAAGACGAGTAGCCTATAGGCCCATACATATGTCCACAATCCAGGGCAACGGAGGGGTTTACCCTGGGGTCATGTTACCCCTCCTGCTGGGTAGGAACTTACAAGGGGGTTACCAAAGGGCTACCGGGGGTTGAAAATGGGTAACCCATGNGTTACTGCCCCAATCAGTGCCTTAGGGGTGCCTGCATGCTAATGATGTGTCCTGT
>NW_003308201.1:0-2077 GCF_000143455.1 Volvox carteri f. nagariensis | reverse complement strand
ACCCAGCTTGTGTTACCATTTGATCCCCACGGGCATTCCGACTTGCCACCAGCAGGCCGACAAATTTGCTTACATTTCTCTATGAAATACGCAAGCTGCGCATATGTACATTTACTTTAGCCAATGCTCGGGGCCTCCGGAGACTTGCGGTGTGCCCCGATGAAGCCCGCGGCTGTGGGGCGGATTGCTGAGGCCGCTGGCGCGTCGGGGATAAACATCACAGACAGCACCGAAATTCACCCAGCTTTCGTTACCATTTGCCCGCACGGGCATTCCGACTTGCGGTCTGCCGCACTGTCCATGCGGCATGCACCCGGGATGGATGCGATTCGCGTGGAGCCCGCAGGCGGTGCTGACGGTTCCGCCGGTGCAAGCTTAGCTCTCACACCATCAGCACTGCTGCAACAAAGCACGTCTCCCACCGCGTTGACACTACCCATCAATTGTCACACGTGCCGCGCTAGCTACCGGCCTGTACGGATGCAGGGGGGCCCGCTTTTTTCCGGCTTCGAGGAAGCCGACACCCGACTTATCTTGTTTGGGACCTTGTTTGCTTTTTCTCCATTTTTGGGCGAGGCCCCGGACGCGAAGCGCCATTCGGGGGGCCGAGCCAGGTGTTCACTGCTGTCAGTCAGTCAGTCTGTCAGGGGCTTACATATCTTGCTCCGCAAAAAATAGCGTTGAAAAGCTAAATCAATTCTACATCGATTGTCCAAAGGAGGTAATTCAGATAAATCGGAGCGCGAAGATACCTTTCCAGGGTAAGATAAATTTACATATCTCGCTCCGCTAAAGATTGCATGTAAAAGCTACATCAGTTTTCACTGATTGGCCAAAGGAGAACATTCAGCTAAATCGGAGCGCGAAGATAGCTTTCCATGGCTTCGAGTTTGACTTCCCCGCGGCCTTTGCCTCTGACGTCGTTGCATGTCCCTTACCTGATAGATTCATAAGCAAACGGCATGATCCTTTATAGGCTGATAACAGATAGCGGAGCAGCTGTGAAGGTCACAAATCCACGTGCCAGGAAGAAGAGCGTGGGTGGTCAAGCGGCAAAGCCAAAGCAGGTACCAAACGGCTACATGTTGTTCACGCAATCACAGAAGGCAGAAGCAGCGGCAGCTGGACAGAGCTCCCTGCCTCATGAGCATACAAAGCAAATCGCCTTGAAGCGGCGGCAGCTGTCACAGCCTGAGAGAGACTACTGGAACGCGCAGAGCATGCAACTCCGGGAGCACCAAACGGAGCACTGAATGTTTGAATCCCAGGCAGGCGTGATGAAGGAGGCCGCTGTGTGAATCTGTGTGAATCTCTGGCAGCCGTGTGACTTGTGCTGCATGTAATCTGATGAAGGGCTAAAGGTGCTGTGTGAAATCCAACACGCCCTACACCACACACATAACGCAATGCCCTCTAAGACCGAGAATTCATGCACTTCTTCACATACACTGAATGAATGAAGGTTACAGCGGACCCCGTGCAAGGAGTCGTCGGTGCAATGCATCCCCGCATCACAATGCCCGAAAGTTAACAGTAGCTACAGCCCGCCAGCAGAACACCCAAAAATGCAGAGACACCCAGCGGGACCACCACTACAAGGGGCAAACAAGGGGCAACAGCGACGCATCACGACTGCACCGGAAAAGGATAAAGCAGAACTCGGGGGAAGTCACCTACACAGGCACCTCAGGACACACTACCACCACCTACACACAGCGCTCCAAGGGGGTGGCGCTTGCATCAGCCAGAGCTTTGCTCGGCTCACCCGAGCCACCATCTGCAATTCAACTTGGCCCACCGTGCCGAGGGCCACGGGGCAGACCCAGAAGTGATGCGACACGACTTGACCTGCCAGACCTCTATGTCTTGGAATCCTGGTTCCTGTAGTGAGCCTCCGTTACATCTCTTTGTGTTTTCATGAGTGACCGCTGCATTGCTCGATTGCGTTCGGTTCCGGATGGTTCCACTTGTTCTTAACTTTTTGTTCACCGTATTCTTGATGAATTTCGTAAAGCTTTTCAGGAGTTCGTTTTGGTTCGGCTAATGCCACCACAACAAAGTCTACTTTGACGAGCAG
>NW_003308200.1:5808-6485 GCF_000143455.1 Volvox carteri f. nagariensis | reverse complement strand
CTCTAGAGGATCCGGATGGGCATCCCCTAAGGGGAACAAGAAGGGGAAAACAAAAAGGGTTGTCATCATTTTCATCATTAAAATAAAGATAATGATGAACAAGTAGGGACTTTGGCATCCCCTTTAGTGCTCTTCCCCTAAAGGGGAACCCCTTTGTCTTCCCCTTTGGGGAAAACGTAGGGGTTCCCCTTTAGGGGAAGAGCACTAAAGGGGATGGGGAACAAGGGGATGGTCCCCTTTAGTTCTTCATCCCCTAAAGGGGAACCAAAGTCTTCCCCTAAAGGAGAACTTTAGTTCATCCCCTAAAGGGGAACTAAAGTTCCCCTTTAGGGCAAGAAGAAGAACACTAAAGGGGATGAAGAACAAGAAGAAGACAACCAAAGGGTTTCTTTTTTTTTGTCCCTACTTTGGTTTTCGTAAGGGAATGACTTCCCCTTCTTGTTCTTCTTCTTCTTCTTCTTCCCCTTTAGGGGAAGAACTAAAGGGGAACTAAAGTTCATCCCCGAAGGGGAACATCCCCTAAAGGTTGTCCCCTTTAGTGTTCGTCCCCTTTAGGGGAACCGAAGGTGTGTTCTTCCCCGAAGGGGAACCCCTTATTCCCCTTTAGGGGACTCCGTCCCCTTTACTTCCCCTAAAGGGGATGAAGAAGGGGCTCCCCGAAGGGGTTCCCCTTCGGG
>NW_003308200.1:0-892 GCF_000143455.1 Volvox carteri f. nagariensis | reverse complement strand
CCGTGCTATAACTCGAGCTTTGCCCTCGTTTTTGTTCACTATAAACCAAACTGTGTTGTTTATAGCTCACGAATTTGTTAAGGAAATAGGTAAAATTTTGTNTTAGCCATTTATTTTTTAAATTAAAGTTACACGACTTATTAAAAAGATTTTCTTTATTTAATTCAGCTATTGTTTGAACTTTAAATTTATTTTTAATATAAGCTTGTAATAATTTGTTTAGACAAGCTTGTGAATTAGTTACTTTACTTTTGCGTAAACTCTCTGGATTCAACAAGCCTTTAGAATTATTTGTTAAAACGCTTTTAGATTGCATTAATGCCGTTTCTAATGGTTTTATATTATAGCATACTGTATTAAATTTTGTATTAACTGCACTTTTAAAATTTCTAAAGTGTTGTTGGTAAGAACTTAAAGGCTGTTGAGGTGTATTGATTTTTTGTATTTCTGAAAAAACAGTCATTGTTTTTTCAAAAATTTGATTATAATTTAAAGTCATTAAATCTTTTTTTGTTAAAATAAGGTTAAAACGAGACCAAGCTTTTTGACTTACCTTTTTTTGATTTGGAAGTTTGTTTATTGTTTTTAAATAGTATTTAAACATAGCCATACGCATTTTTTCTTCTTTTGTCTTCTGGTGTGTGAAATTATTTAAATGCATTAAACCTGTTTTTAAGTTTTCATAAGGATTTAAATCCAGGTAATTTTTATATATTTTTACATTAACTAATTCCCCCTCAAAAGGAGAAAAAAAATTTCTTCGGGCTACTATATTATCTTTATGATAATTAAAGCTAATTCTACTTTTCAATTGTGCTCCTCGGTTACTTATATTTACAAAAAACTTTCTTGAAAAAAAACGTTGTGTGTTATATGGCGTATCTAATCTAAT
>NW_003308199.1:5323-6493 GCF_000143455.1 Volvox carteri f. nagariensis | reverse complement strand
TGGCGGCGTGCGATGGACGAGGAGATCGCCGCCCAGATGGCTAACAGTACTTGGGAGCTGAAGAAGCCACCTCCTGGTACTCGTTTGTTGCCGTGTCGTTGGGTATATAAGGTCAAGTACAGTGATGACGGCAGCGTGGAGCGTTTTAAGGCGCGTTTAGTTGCCAAGGGTTTCGAGCAACGTGAGGGGATTGATTATGGGGAGTTGTTTGCCCCCACCTCTCGTGGTTCGTCATTGCGTGCTTTATTAGCAGTTGCCGCAGCGCGGAACATGACGGTGCATCAGCTCGATGTGTCTACTGCGTTTCTGAATGGTGAGCTGAAGGAGGAGTTGTGGATGGAGCAACCGCCTGGATATGCATCCAGTGACCGGTCGCTTGCGTGCAAGCTGCAGAAGTCTATTTACGGGTTGAAGCAGGCACCCCGTTGCTGGTATGAAAAGCTATCAGCAGAATTCGCCAAGTTGGGTCTTTATCCTTCGAAGTCTGATCCGGCGATGTTTGTTAAGACTGACGAGCGTGGGGTTGTTATTGCTTTGGTGCACGTAGATGACACTATTGTTGCGTCGGAAGACCCGGAAATGGTCCGGGCAATTAAAGCTGCAATTGCGAAGGTCTTCAAGGTGCGCGACCTTGGAGAAGCGAAGGTGTTTTTGGGCATGGAAATTAGGAGGGAGAAGTCGGGTGAAATAGTGTTGTCGCAACATAGGTATATTGCGCAGCTGTTGGAGCGTCATAAGTTGATTGACGCCAAGCCGAGGTCTACCCCTTTGCCTCCGGGCTTTAGGTACACTCCTAAGGGGGACGGAGAGGAGCTGCTGGGCAATCCCACCGAGTATAGGGCTTTGGTGGGAGAATTGAACTATCTGGCGACGAACACGCGGNCTGACATTTCATATGCATTGAGCGTTTTGTCCCGGCATATGGCCGCACCCACGAAGACTGCCATGAACTTAGCAATCGGCGTTCTGCGTTACCTGGCGGGTACTCGCGAACTAGGATTGCGTTTTGGGGGTGTTGGCGACGTTGCTATGTCCGGGTACAGTGATTCGGACTGGGCAGGAGACCCAGTTACGCGGCGTTCTACTTCCGGCTACGTTTTCACTCTTAATGGGGCTGCGATTAGCTGGAGCAGCCAACTTCAACGTACTGTGGCAGCTTCGTCGGTGGAG
>NW_003308199.1:0-1210 GCF_000143455.1 Volvox carteri f. nagariensis | reverse complement strand
TTAACGACTCTAGAGGCGTCCCCACCGTCCTGGTTGGTCTACCCAGTCGGTACAGCGTGGTGACGACTACATTACTAATGCGCGACGGCGATTTGGACATGGCGAACGTCACAGCAAAGCTTCTCTCTGTCGAGACGGCTAACGGTGGGTCGGGCAAGCCTACCGAGTCGGCAGCCTTCGCGTCTGTCGGCGGTTCTACGTTCGGCGCTTCTACTTCTGGTTATGGTAGCCGGGGGCCGGCTAACAACAGCTCGGGACACAGTCGGAAGCAACTCATCTGCTACTACTGTAATAAGCCTGGACACGTGGTAAAGGACTGCAAGCAGCTTAAAGCGCTGAAGCAGTCGTCAAATTCTGGATATAAGGGTGGCTACAACAACAGTGGCAGCGGAGCTAGTGGCAGCGGAGCTAGTGGCAGCGGAGCTAGCGGCAGCAAGCCAGGATCCGGTGGATCAGCTAGGGGACCAGGAGTTCCGCGGCAGGTAGCGTTCGTGGCATACAACAGCGAGCGTCCGACGGAATGGTTTCTGGA
This sequence comes from Volvox carteri f. nagariensis, assembly GCF_000143455.1. Classification (NCBI taxonomy): domain Eukaryota; kingdom Viridiplantae; phylum Chlorophyta; class Chlorophyceae; order Chlamydomonadales; family Volvocaceae; genus Volvox; species Volvox carteri. The sequence continues at coordinate 678 of NW_003308199.1, read as the reverse complement.
CTCAGCCGCCACTCACCACATAACGTATGACCGCTCAGAACTTTCCAACGTGCGGTTATTGGAGCCATGGGAGCGCTTCAACATCATGGGCATCAAGGGACAGTCTCTTCGGCCGACTGAAGTTGGCACGCTTATGATTCGGTCTAACGTCAACGATAAACAGGCCATCACTTTCAAGAAGGTCTACGTCGATGAGGAGGCCACCGCCAAAATCATATCGGTCCGCATCATTGATGATCGTGGAGGCAGTGTGGTCTTCGGCGGCGGACAGGTGAAAGTGTACGTACAGAATCAGTTGGTGCTGACTGGAAAGCGGGATGGGGACTTGTATCCCGTCTACTACAGCAGTGGAGGTACTGGTGCTCTGAAGTGGACGCAGCGTGAAGACAACAGGATCGCGAGCTGACCAGGAACTAAGTTGACGCGCCGTTGATCCGCTAGATTTGGTTGGATGCTGGTGGTGAGTTGCCAAACTCAAAGAGTACACTCTGAAGTCGGATGGGGTGAATGGCTTAGGGTGCCCCTCTAGCAGGGGAGAGCAAGGAACTGCCTCGGGAAGGAGGCCACTGGTGAAGCTTAACCACCCTGTAACAACATCAACAGGATACCTTCTGGTGGTGATGCAGTGTGTGCTGCCGTGGGTATCGGAGCTGAACGTGCAGCACTTTGGCACCGAAG
>NW_003308198.1:5131-6488 GCF_000143455.1 Volvox carteri f. nagariensis | reverse complement strand
TGGGATGTGATCGCCCTGGCGGCCCTGTCTGCTATGGAGGTAGGCAGGTGCTGCCTGCGAGCAGCCGGACGGCGACTGGAAAGGGCGGCTAACCCCGCGACAGAACAGCCAGAGCAAGCGCAACAGATCCAGGCGCAAGGGCCCCAACAGCGGCGGATAACGGACTTCTTTCACCTGGCCAACGGAGTGAGACCACACGAGGGGCCGCCGCTGAACGCGCCGGTACTCGAGGATCAAACGCAGGGGCCCATCGCGGGACCGGGGACGGCAACAGCAGCAGCAACAGCAGCAGCAACAGCAACAGCAGCAGCAACCCCCCTGGAATACGCCCGCGCTCGGGCAGTAGTGGACTTCTGGGCGCGCTTGCGCTCTTTCACCGCGCTCAATGTCCCAAGGCGGGGCTGGGACGGAGTGGGACCCCACCACCCGATCCTGTCAATCGTCGGGGGAGCACTGTGCTGCGCGGAGGCGGTGGACATCACGACCTAATGGTCAAGCGGACGCGGCGGGAGCTGGAGTTTAGGGTATTAGGGGATAGGGTGTCGAGGCGCGGAGGGGGGATTTGAGGTGGTGGGGGTGGTAGGGAGGTCGAGAGGGAGGTTGAGGGGAAAGGTTGTGAGGGGGGCGGGATCAGGGATGGGGCTTGGGGGGGTGCCGCGCAAGGGGACATGGGGGAGGGAGGGTTTATTTGCCTGGGGGAGCCGTACCGGCGGAGGGGGGGGAGACCGGGGAAAGGGCGGGGAGAGCCGGGGGGGGAGGGGAAGAGGCAGAGAGAGCACCAAGAGGATGTAGGGTTGAGGGGTGGTGAGTGGGAACAGGTGGCCGTAGCGAGGGCGCGGATGAGGGGGAGGTGGGCACCCAGAAGGAGGGGCCGTACTCGAAGGTGCGCGCGTGGTGCAGGACTAGGTTCTTCAGGGTACGAGACCGGGTTTTTCGTGTTGCGGCGTCTAGGTGAGATAGGATCTTGGGAACCAGCCGTCTTGGTAGAGCGGTATTGGGGGGGCGCCGAGCTGGCTACCCTCCCCCCCTGTGGTTTCCGGAGGCTTGATCGCCCTGCGTTGCCGCAGGGCCTTCCCGTTTGAGTACTTTTCAAGTTAGACCCAGTGCTGTGGAAGGGCGCGGACTTGTGCGGTGTTACCCCCCCGACGGGGGCTATCTCCCCTGGACTAGCCCAGGGAGGGAGAGGCGGAGGAGGGTAGTAGTCTCAGGAGGCTGTTTGGCGTCTTGTGGTGTGAGCTCTTTGCGCTCTTTTTTTTGCGTGAGGATTTTTGAGCTTGGTGACCTCCCCAGCCCGGGATGACTCGTCGGGCTCCCGGTCGCCCAGGTCCTGGTTGCGAGCTCTCTGAGATGCTCGGTT
>NW_003308198.1:0-949 GCF_000143455.1 Volvox carteri f. nagariensis | reverse complement strand
CCCCGAGCAATCAGCCTTCCTACCCAGGCGCCTCATTGGAGCCAGTGTGCTATTCCTGTGTCACCTGTCACACCTCCTTCGCAAGCAGAACCGCCGGGGGCTCCTGGCATTCCTGGACTTCGCCAAGGCCTATGACACGGTGGATCGTGGGTTCCTCCTGGCAGCAATGGAGACCATGGGTGCAGGGCCACAGCTCTGCGCCTGGGTAAGACTGCTGCTGAGCGAAACGCGAGCCCGAGCGATGGTGAATGGCTACAAATCGAAGCTGGTGAACATGGAAGCAGGGGTACGGCAAGGGTGCCCCCTCGCACCCTTGCTCTACCTCTTCGTTGCTCAGGCCCTACAATGCTGGCTCCGGAGCCAAGACGTGGGGATCAAATTACAGCCGGCCGACTCACAACCAGTCACCGCGTGTCAATATGCGGATGACACGGAAGTGGCGCTGCAGGGTGAAGACTCAGTACCATCGTTCCTCCAGGCCATGGACACCTTTGCCCGGGCATCTGGCCAACGCCTAAATCTCGACAAAGTGGAGCTGCTGTGGATTGGCCAATTAAACCAACAGCAGGCGCAACCTGCAACCCAGGCCGGGCCCCAATCAGCTGCCCCTCAGCAGGAGTCAATAGGAGGTCTCAAGGTGGTGACCACCGCCACCGCCCTGAACCTGCCGATTGACAACCAGCCATCCCCGCCACAGCCCGACTGGATGAAGAGACTCGGGGAAGCCAAGCGGCGACTGCAGCGGCTCTCCCGCTTCCCGCTATCAGCATTCGGTCGAGCCACAGCGGCATCGGTGTACGGAATGCAGACAGTCACCTGGCACATGGAGCATGGTGGGCCGCCCCCCAACTGTACGCTGGACGAAATAGAACGCCTAACGGCCCGCCTCGTCGACCGGCAGCAGGGCCCAGAAGACCCCGGCCGCCGCTTGACAGGGGTGCCTAAGGAT
>NW_003308197.1:5321-6596 GCF_000143455.1 Volvox carteri f. nagariensis | reverse complement strand
CGTTCTACCACCGGTTACGTGTTTCTAAATGCGGGTGGTGCGTTGAGCTGGTCTAGCCGTCTTCAGCCAACGGTGGCTACGTCAACCGCCGAAGCTGAGTATATGTCGTGCGGTGCTGCTACGAAGGAGGCCCTGTGGTTTCGTGTTTTAAGTAGTGATTTGAAGTTGGGCCTCACCAAGGTTAGCATCTTGTGTGACAACCAAGCAGCAATCAAGATGGTTGGAAACCCGATCGTTTCGGCTCGGTCAAAGCACATAGATGTGCTGCACCACTTTGTGCGTGAGCGTGCTGCACGAGGTGAAGTTGTATTCAGCTACATTAAGTCGGTAGATATGGTGGCCGACTGCCTGACGAAGGCGTTGCCTTTGCCTTCGTTTGAGAAGTGCGCACGTGCGATGGGACTGCGCTAGAGTGGTGCTTGTTCTTCATTTTACAGGTGGTCTGCCCGCGGGGGAGTGTTGTGGATTGGACGTTATTCCGGTCAGACCTCTCTCCACTATAATCTTTGGAATTAATTGTCGTACTTACGGAACTGGACTTTGGTTCCTTTAAGTGGCGGCGGGAAGACACAATCTTTAGTTGCTTGTAACATAACGTGCAGATCACGCTCCGAGCCGAGGTAGCCGTATAGCATAAGGCACGGAGTAACTCGTAGATTTACAACAAGTTGAACACGGCCGAATAGCGAGCCCCATTTTGCGAGCTGCCTCGGAGGAGATGAATCCATCAGCCGTGCCCTTGCAGTCAGCACCGGAATCGATAAGTGCGCTGCAAGGCGTTTGGCATAAGAATGCGCCAAAAATCATGGACTGTGAGGAGCCAATACTGTTCAGCTGAACCTCTTTAGCTGGCGGGTCATACCAAAGCTGGATAGGCCATGGAATACCGGGCATTTCCTGACGACTACCATCGTCTGCTTTCTTTAAGAACAGTTTCGTCCCTACGGCATATGTTTTTAGCAGCTGGTGTCCTGCCGCTCGCATGCGTCTTTCAATTTGAGACCATTTCGGTACTACAAAAACCGCTGAAGTGGTTTCGGGACGCATACGCTTGCAGCGCAGGTAATGCTTATGCCAAAGCTCAATTTTTGTGTATGGGATTTGCCCAGACAAACTCGCCAGAGACATCGGAGGTCAAGAACGAATTTGAAGGGGAGGCAAAGCGTGTACAAAGACTATTGTCGCCAGAGTTGTTACAAGCAGCGTCAAAGGTGAACTGCCGTCCCAACATGTTCTCCACGTTACGAAACTCGTCCGGGAGGACATGTGATCACA
>NW_003308197.1:1315-2700 GCF_000143455.1 Volvox carteri f. nagariensis | reverse complement strand
CCGGGTTGAACAGAGGGGCCCGGGCATTCACCGGGTGCGCATGGCCTTCACGGTGCATGAAGACCTGGCCATGAGCCTGGAGGCCTGGATTACCGACCAGTGTGCCGCGGCCCCATCTGCGGACGACAATCCTGCTGGCCTGATCGAGTGTTGGCCTGCCTTCGAATGCCGCCTCGCTACCCGTGCACATCAGCTCAACAAAACAGCACAACATCGCAGGCTGCACCCAGGAGCCCATGTACAAGCAGCCCTACCAGCAGTCCAGCAGGCCCGACAAAGGGTAGACACAGATCCCAGAGCGCAGCAGCCCTTACAGCAACTGGTGGACGCACAGGCGGCACTAGCACGGGCTCACCGAGAGGACTGCAGCAAGGAGGCGATGGAGGCCCGCATACACTGGCTACAGGCAGGGGAGCAGCCGAGCCCAGCCATGACTGCGTTCATCCAGGCCCAAAGCGTGGACCAACAACCAGCTCCTGTCGCCCTGCAAGCCCAGTCCGGCCGCCTAGTGACTAATCCTAGCCAGCTTCCCCAGGTGGTCGCAGACTTCTGGAGTGAAGTGAGCCGAGCTCCCAGCTACATCTGCCCCCACGCCCAGCAGGAGGTGCTAAACTCCCTGGCGGCCGCCAAAATCTCGCTACCTGCAGAGGCAGATGAACAGCTGGGATCCAGAACCATCACGGCCACCGAGTTATGAAAGGCTCTAAAGAAAAGCCAGCCTGACAAGGCCCCGGGGTGGGACGGCATCCCAGCCGACATCTACAGGAAATTCTGGTCGGCCATTGGCACCACCATGGCCGGCCTGCTCACCACCATAGGCTCAACGGGGCAGGTGCCGAAGGGCTTCTTGGAGGGGGTACTGACGGTGATCTACATAAAAGGCGACCCCAAACTCCCTGGCAACTACCGTCCTATCACCCTGCTTTGCTCGGACTGCCGACTGCTCACCAAAGTGCTGGCAAACCGCCTAGGCCCTGCCCTTGGCCAAGTCATAACCCCCGAGCAATCTGTTGAGGAGAAGGTTCTCTCCCATCTCGTGTAGTTGTCGACCAGGGGATTTGACCCCGGGTCTGCGCCTTACTAATGGGGAAGACTTACCCCAGAACCTTATGGGCTACCGATGCATATCCGGTAGCTAAGTGATAGACATTAGGGCACCGTCAGGACGGCGCAGTGAGATCGCGGAATGTACGTGCAGTTAGATCGCGGAATGTACGAGTTTTCCGCTAGCGCCGGTATTTAGGGCGGTGACTGCGCTTATTTGTTTATCTCACTACGATCGGTATTCCTCATAGGAATCTCCTCAAGTCCTGCCGAACGCTAATAATACTCTTTACATTACTTGTAACAGTTTATCGTGCTAAATATCTTCGCCACCGGGAATC
>NW_003308197.1:0-1265 GCF_000143455.1 Volvox carteri f. nagariensis | reverse complement strand
AGGCCTGGGACGCCTTGGGATCTATGTTTGCTGCCAACAACAACGCCCGCAAGGTGTCTCTACGTCAAGAATTCAGCCGTTTTAAGATGGTCGACGGCGAACCTCTTCCGATGTACTTTGCGCGTGCAAGACAGCTGCAAACAGATTTATTGGGAGTCGGCCACGTAATCAACGACTCCGAGCTGGCGTACTCCGTCCTAGTTGGTCTACCCAGTCGGTACAGCATGGTGACGACTACATTACTAATGCGCGACGGCGATTTGGACATGGCGAGCGTCACAGCAAAGCTTCTCTCTATCGAGACGGCTAACGGTGGGTCGGGCAAGCCTACCGAGTCGGCAGCCTTCGCGTCTGTCGGCGGTTCGACGTTCGGTGCTTCTACTTCTGGTTATGGTAGCCGGGGGCCGGCTAACAATAGCTCGGTACACAGTCGGAAGCAAGTCATCTGCTACTACTGTAATAAACCTGGGCACGTGGTTAAGGACTGCAGGCAGCTTAAAGCGCTGAAGCAGTCGTCAAATTCTGGCTATAAGGGTAGCAGCAACAGCAGCAACGGAGCTAGTGGCAGCGGAGCTAGCGGCAGCAAGCCAGGATCCGGTGGATCAGCTAGGGGACCAGGAGTTCCGCGGCAGGTAGCGTTCGTAGCATACAATAGCGAGCGTCCGACGGAATGGTTTCTGGACTCAGCCGCTACTCACCACATAACGTATGACCGCTCAGAACTTTTCAACGTGCGGTTGTTGGAGCCATGGGAGCGCTTCAACATCATGGGCATCAAGGGACAGTCTCTTCGGCCGACTGAAGTTGGCACGCTTATGATTCGGTCTAACGTCAACGATAAACAGGCCATTACTTTCAAGAAGGTCTACGTCGACGAGGAGGCCACCGCCAAAATCATATCGGTACGCATCATTGATGATCGTGGAGGCAGTGTGGTCTTCGGCGGCGGACAGGCGAAAGTATACGTACAGAACCAGTTGGTGCTGACTGGAAAGCGGGATGGGGACTTGTATCCCGTCTGCTACAGCAGTGGAGGTACGGGAGCTCTGAAGAGGACGCAGCGTGAAGACAACAGGATACCTTCTGGTGGTGATGCAGTGTGTGCTGCCGTGGGTATCGGAGCTGAACGTGCAGCACTTTGGCACCGACGGTATGGCCACTTGGGATACAGCAACCTTGAGACGTTGCTGCGTCATAATATGGTAGCTGGATTTGATGTTGACCGACACAGCATACAATCAGCCAGCACGTGTGTGTGTGAGACT
>NW_003308196.1:5501-6506 GCF_000143455.1 Volvox carteri f. nagariensis | reverse complement strand
TCAACCGGCTAAGGTATTCCATCCACCGGGCTTGACGACGGTTAAGGGTAGGCACGCCTTGCAGAAACGTTAGGGGTTTGTGGTCGGTTTTGAGGGTGAACGGCCGACCCTCCAGATAACACCGCAACTCCTTAAGCGCGTGCAGTACAGCAAGAAGTTCTTGTTCCCCAGTGGTATAACGGGTTTCAGCCCCCGAGAACTTCTTACTAGTAAAAGCAATTGGTCTCCCGTTTTGCAGCAGTACTGCTCCCGTACCATGCAAGGACGCATCAGTTACGACCTCCACACGGAAAGGTTGGGAGTAGTCCGGGAAACGCAGAATGATGTCTTCAGAGACAACACGCTTAAGTGTATCGAACGCTTGCTGGCAGTCAGGACCCCAGCAGTCAGGAGATACAAAAGCCCCTTTACGTGTCAGATTTGTCAGAGGTGCGGCAATAATGGCATAGCGTTCGATGAACTTACGGAAGTAGTTCGTCAGCCCCAAGAACTTCCTTAGTTCTTGTAAATTGGTCGGGGTAGGCCAGTTCCGTACAGAAGCAGTCTTACGGGGGTCCATGCGGATGCCATCCTTGGAGACGATGTGACCAAGGTATTCGACCTGAGGCTGGGCCCAGTGGCACTTAGAACGCTTGGCAAACAGTTGCTCACGCCGCAAAATGCTCCAGGTGCTCTTCACGTGTCTTTGAATAAACCAGGATATCGTCTAGGTAGCAAACGACAAAACGGTCTATGTAGGGCCGAAAGGTTCGGTCCATCAGGGCTTGGAACGTGGCAGGAGCTTGACGAACGCTCCTCAAGCGTTCGTCAAGCCGAAGCTCAGCACAGTATACTCGTAATGACCAGAGGGCGTACGAAATGCAGTTTTCGGAATATCTGATTCAGCAATACGGATTTGATTGTACCCCTGCTGTAGGTCAATAGAGCTAAAGAAAGCCGAGCCACGCAGTCTATCCAGTAGATCATCGACCCATGGGATAGGATAGCGATTTTTAACGGTGGTCG
>NW_003308196.1:0-955 GCF_000143455.1 Volvox carteri f. nagariensis | reverse complement strand
AACTGAGACAGCTCCCTGTACAACAGCTTGTAAGGTACCTGCTTGAGCCCAGCACAATGTAAACAGAAGTCACGCTGGACCTGAACCATACCATCTTCCAAAGCCAAATCAAAATATGACTTACCAGCGGGTAAAACACCTTTACCTAACCGCAGGACGGAGACAATCCTATCAGGACCCCAGACCTCAGCACCATAACAGAGAACTGAACGGACCTGGGTGTCGAACGCTTGAAGCCGAACGGCAGGAGCCCACACCCTGTTCTCATCCAACCGATTACTAAGACCGAACATAGCCCGTCGCCCTGCTTCCAAAAGTTCATTAACACAACTCGCAAACGGGGATGCAGGGCCCCAGTAGAGACCCAAGTACCTAACGCGACCACACCAGTTAATAGGACTAGGAACAAGTAAACTACCAACCATGGGTGGGTGCCAAAGCGACCCATCAGTACGGAGAGGAAGCATGAGCCTCACCCCCTCAAACGCCCTCTTAACGACATCATCGGAAGCAGCCACAACAAGGGCCTCACATTTCCGAACGTTGCAGCGCATACCAAAAGCAGCACAGAACTCAATAAGCAGCTTAAGCGAGAACTGGAGGCGTGCCAACGAGGTCGCGAACAAAGTAAGGTCGTCTGCATAGAACAACAGAGGCAACCGATGATCATTAATGACAGGACATTCGTGTGCACGTGTGTTGAACCATTCGTCCATACCATCCCTCGCTTCAAGGTAGACGGCAATAACCTCAATGAAGAACCCGAACAAATTGGGGCTCATGGGACACCCCTGCTTCACGCCCTGCAGAGAGGCAAAGATGGACCCCAGGCGACCGTTAACCTTGACCCGTTAGAGAACACGTTCGTAGCTGGCTTTAAGGGCCGNCAACATGGGTCCATGAACACCCCTCTCCTCAAGACGCTGCCACAGGCTCGCCCGGGGCACTCTATCAA
>NW_003308195.1:5969-6504 GCF_000143455.1 Volvox carteri f. nagariensis | reverse complement strand
CTCCGACGCCAACCGCGCCGAAGCTGCCGCTGATGCGAACCGATGATATGCTTGAGCCGCTGCTGGTGCGACCCCCCTGGCTGCTGCGCCGCCGTACATTGCCGCCGCTCCCGCCACCACCGAAACCGCCCATTCCACTGCCACTGCCACCGCTGATGCCACCAATGCTGCCGCCGTTATTGCCGCCGATGCCCAGGATGCTGCCGATGCCCCCCCCGCCGCCGCCGGCCCCCTGGCTGCTTCGCCGCCTCCCGGCCTCCCCGGCTGAGGGGCCCCGGTTCTGCAGGCGCCTCCCCGAAGAGCCCGACGGGGCGAACAGGGATGACGAGCTGAGCATCAGGTTGAGGCCGGAGGTGGAACAGCTGCGGCAGCCGCGGCTGCTGCGTGCATCCAACGGCGGCGGCGGCGGTACGACAATACCCGCCGCCGCCAGCAGCTCCAGGATGTCGTGGCGACCCTTCTGGTGGTATCGCATGCTGGGCCAGTCCTGAAGGGGGGAGGAGAGGAGGGGAGTGGGAGGGGGGAGAGGGGGAGA
>NW_003308195.1:0-794 GCF_000143455.1 Volvox carteri f. nagariensis | reverse complement strand
GGGGGGCCAAATTGGCGGGAGGGAGGGCAGGTGGGTAGGTAGCATCGTTTCCTGACCTCCTTCCATGAGCACACGAACGCGCACATACACACATATATCTCTATTCTCTCTCCCCCCACCCACATCTGCTCCTTAACCTTCGTTCCACTCTCTCCCGGGGTTCCCCCCCTAGCACTCCACCCCTCCACCCCCCCTCCACCCCTCCACCCCCCACCTCTCCAGCCCCGCACCGTGTTGGTCAGGTTGGGGTCCGTCCCCGCCTCCAGCAGCAGACTGACCAGCTCCAGGGAGCCCTCACCACATGCCGCCATGAGGGGGGTGCTCTCCTGGGGAAGGGGGGGGAGGGGGGAAAGACGAACCACGAGCGAGTGAAGGTGATGCCAGGGAAAGAGTGCTGCGGCAGAAGGAGTAAGAGGGGGTTTATTATTCCAAGAAGCGGATAACAGAAACCAACAGAATGGTTGGTTGTCAGTTAGAGTGCAAGGTCTCACCCAACGATTCTCTCAAGGCCCTACCAACCAGAGTCCCAACCACCCACCAACCACCCTAACCACCACCCACCATGGACAGCAACTCGCCCGGCGGAACCAGCACGCTGTGTTGTGCACCCGCCGCAAGCAAGAGCTCGGCCATTGCCGTACTACGGTTGAGTACGGCACCCATCAGGGCAGTCCATCCGTCCTGCAGGCAGCGAGTTTTGGCGTTCGAGGCCCACACCTCTCACTGCTGCACCTCGACAGGGCAAAAGACCAGTCAAAATGGCGCAAGGGGGAGGCTTCCCTTGTGTGCGCCCC
>NW_003308194.1:5429-6507 GCF_000143455.1 Volvox carteri f. nagariensis | reverse complement strand
ATTCGAACGAAGAGCAGAACGGACTTTTCGTTCAGACAGGGCGCGCACTTCCTGGCCCAAGGCATGCTGTACCAGGGCGTCGTAAGAGGGAAACGGCTTTCCATAGACGTCTGTGGCGCAATGGGGCTGCAGGGAAGAAGAAAGGCCTTTGAAAAACCAAAACATATGCTCACTAGGAGTGATCGTGGGTATGTCTTGGAAGACGGCCTCAAGACGCGAAAGGTAAGCTGCTACACTTTCACTAGCACGCATCGCAAAAGATTTTTCAGAGAGCCTACGTCGTGCTTCTTGTTCTACAGAGATAACTTGAGGAGCAAAACGCGTGCGCAGGTTATCCAGAACAAGCTGAGCAGTGAGTTCACGCTGCGATAGGGACCACTCATCATACCACGTTTTTGCAGCGCCACGGAGCGCTTGCGACAAAAACAGGCAGCAAGAACGATGGTCCCTACCCCAGGGCACGATTTCGAAAAACAAAGACGCGTCACGAATAAACGCCTTGACGCGGGCAGCAGTCTGCTTCGCATCAAGCTTGTCATCTAGCTGCAAAACAGGAGTCGGTAAACTAACCCGAGGAAGGTCGGCAGAAGAAATCGGCCGAACCGAAGGCAAAGGCTCTGCGGCTGCCGCCGCAACCGCAGCCCCAGCAGCAGCAGCCGCTTCCACCGCTAACGCACGCGCAGCCGCAGCACAGTGGTCCGCATCTGTCGTCGGGGTTTCTGGTATCACCGTTGGAACATCCGGACGATTCATGGGAGCATTAGGCGGGTTGCGCAGAGCAAAAGGGGCCAAAGAAGGCAAGGAGTGGAGACGTTCGTCACCAGTAGGACCAAGTGGCCTTAAACGAACATTCTCGGCAGCCCCAGTGGGCATATGCAACAAAGGTGCTGCGGCAAAAGTTGAGAATGGCGTTCGCGCATCAGGTTCGCGAACAGCAACAGGGACCTCAATAGGGCCGCCCGGACCTCTAGAAGTACTAGGTGCACCGGGGTCGGAAACAAGTCCCGCAACAGCGTAGGCAGGCAAAGTGGAACGAGCATCAGGTGCGCCCGACGCCATGTCTACGCCATTACGGTCG
>NW_003308194.1:0-1023 GCF_000143455.1 Volvox carteri f. nagariensis | reverse complement strand
GCGATGCCGCAGGCAAATCCTCCGAGTCCCTCGGAGGTTGGGGGGCCTGGACCATCCTCAATGGCCGGTTAGCGCCAGCGCGTGGCGAGTGGACGCCCGACGTCAGTGCTATGGGATCTACCCCGCAGGAACTCCACGCCATTCTGAACGCGATTCGATCTTTCGATAGCCCAGCCGGTCTATCTGGTCAGTCGGTTAAGGTCATCACCGACAATCTTAATGCAGCGAATGTCATCAACAAGGGCTCCGCTAAAGTGGACAACTCCCACAAGGTCGCCTGCGAGCTGCACAGCTTTTGTTTCGAGCAGGATATCCGCTTGCAAGCGGAGTGGCGACCCCGCGGTCAGAACCAGCTTTCGCGCTTTCGAAACTGCAAGACCCCGACGACTGGATGCTGAAGCCCAGCATTTTCCGCAAGCTTCAAGACACCTGGGGCCCCTTCGACGTCGATCTATTTGCGTCCCACGCAACTTTCCAGCTACCCGTGTATTATTCCCGCTATTTCACTCCTACGACGTCCGGAGTCGATGCATTCAGGTTCTCTTGGGGGCGCAGGTGCTGGGCGAATCCTCCCTTTCACCTCCTCCTCAGGGTACTGCAGCACGCCGAGACCTGCCAGTCCCGGCTTTGCCTTGTCGCGCCTTTCTGGCCTACTCGCGATTGGTGGCCTTTTATCACAGATGACGGGGTTTGGTTCAAATCTTTCGTGTGTGGAGTTCGCTTGCTCGGCCGGGCCGCGGATGTCTTCCTGGCCCGCACTTCGGGGGCCCCCCTGCCCAAAGGCGCCTCCCGCTGGTCCACCTTGGCCCTTCTGGTCGACTTCTCGGCCTCTAACACCAACCGTATCCGTGTCCCCGCTGATCCGATCGCGCCCCTCGCACAGACTTAGATGCCCGGGCTGAGGCTCTTTTGGTCGCTCTTGGCACGGAGGCGGACGCAGAGCTCTCCACCTTGGCGACTCAGTTTGCCCAAGTGGCCGGTCAAACACTCGCCCCGCGGACGTCCAATGATTACGCGCGGTCT
>NW_003308193.1:5790-6627 GCF_000143455.1 Volvox carteri f. nagariensis | reverse complement strand
CNCATGCAACTGTGTTGATTATGGTGCTCAATGCTCCATCTACATGCAGGTCCGGGACCACCGCTACAACAGCCTTGGCAGTAAGGCCAAATTTGAGCAGGACTGCGGGGCTCAGCCCGACATGAAGGTTGGGCTTCGCTGGTTCCACGTGCTGCTGTGCAACATCCTCAGACACGCCCCTATCCGGGAGCAGGAGGAGTTCCTGCGGGCCTACCCCTCAGAGTTGGCTGCATTCCACAGCAGTGGTCGCATCAGTGCAGCGCTGACCAAGACATACGAGCCCAGGCGCAGTTGTGGCAGCAGCAGTGGCACCCAGCACGGCAGCAGCAGCCCTAAGGCACTGATTGGGTCGGTAACCCATGGGTTACCCATCGGTTACCCACCTTCAACCCCCCGTAGCCGATTGGTAACCCCCTTGTAAGTTCCTACCCAGCAGGAGGGGTAACACGGGGTAACCCCCTCGTTGCCCTGGACTATGGACATGGGCCTATAGGCTACTCATCTTATTTGCTGCGCACTTCGTGAATTCATTTTTGTACATTTCTGTAAATGTACATGTTACATGTACATGTTGAACCTACAGTATCCTGGTAGCTCGGGAAGCATCGTTTGCCAATATAACTATGTATGTATTCAGTTTTAGCGTTTGTTCCCCCTTTGAGGGCATGAAACTCCCGTGCCGTATTATTGTCCCTAATAAGATTATTCATTCGCATTCATACAGTTCAGGCAGGCGGCTGGCAGAAGTTAAGGCCTGACTTCTGCTCCCAGTCGATCCAGTCGACCCGGGTTCAAATCCGCCTGCCAGCTCCTCGGGTGTTTGAGGAGTGATGAAAT
>NW_003308193.1:1594-2537 GCF_000143455.1 Volvox carteri f. nagariensis | reverse complement strand
CCTTCTTCCCCTACGCCTTCTCCCCCGCCGCCTTCATCCCCTGCCGCCTTCTTCCCCGCCGCCTTCCTCCCCTGCCGCCTCCTCCCATGCCGCCTTCATCCCCTGCCGCCTTCTTCCCCGCCGGCTCCTCCCCTGCCACCTCCTTCCCCGCCGCCTTCCTCACCTGCCGCCTTCTTCCCCGCCGCCTTCATCCCCTGCCGCCTCCTCCCCTGCCGCTCCTCGCCTGCCGCCTTCTTCCCCGCGGCCTTCATTCCCTGCCGCCTTCTTCCCCTGCCGCCTTCATCCCCTGCCGCCTCCTCCCCTGCCGCCTTCTTCCCCGCCGCCTTCATCTCCTGCCGCCTTCTTCCCCGCCGGCTCCTCCCCTGCCGCCTTCTTCCCCGCCGCCTTCCTCACCTGCCGCCTTCTTCCCCGCCGCCTTCATCCCCTGCCGCCTCCTCCCCTGCCGCTCCTCGCCTGCCGCCTTCTTCCCCGCGGCCTTCATCCCCTGCCGCCTTCTTCCCCTGCCGCCTTCTCCCCCGCCGCCTTCATCCCCTGCCGCCTTCTTCCCCGCCGCCTTCCTCCCCTGCCGCCTCCTCCCCTGCCGCCTTCATCCCCTGCCGCCTTCTTCCCCACCGCCTTCCTCCCCTGCCACCTCCTTCCCCTGCCGCCTTCCTCACCTCATCCCTCGATCCCGACCCCTCTCCATGCATGCATGCATACCAGGCGCAGATTCTCACAGTCGTGGATATGGTGGCAGGTGGCGGGTGATATGCCAGTGCCTCGCCAGGAGGACCTGCGATCCAGCACGCCTGGGGTGTGGCAAAGCCCAGCAGTCCCACGGCACAACAGTCTCCGCGAACCACCATGGTCCATCAGGGTGAACGACTGGCATGCTCGACACCACTGGGCACCGCATGGTCGTGTCAACTGTTGCGGGGAACCAATCCGCCATCAGCACGACACG
>NW_003308193.1:0-1034 GCF_000143455.1 Volvox carteri f. nagariensis | reverse complement strand
ATATCACGCACTATCCTTAGCCGGTATGGCCTCTCCAGCCAGCCTGAGCTCATCACACGATGCTTGGACAGCACTCCTAATGTTGCTGTCACTCGCAAAAACGAGGCGTTCACATTTCGACACATTTGGGCGCATCCCAAAATCGTCACAGAACATGTCCACAATGTTGAGCAACTCCCCCGATGTTCTTTATGGAATCCACCAGGTGCAACAGGTTGTGCAGCTTTATGTCCATCTCATTCACGGACAGACGAAGCTCGACTAGGCATACAGCCTCCACCACGCGCTGCTCAAGGGCGTCCACCTCACCCCTGCGCAAGCAGCATGACAAAACAGGAAAAGAAAGCAGACAGAGGAGACTAAGCATGGGTCTGGTGGATCGCTGTATGCACACCACATTTTTGGGATACATCTACACAAATTTAAACCTGCCCGTGGTCTCACCCTTCTAACACCTTCTGCCACAAGTCGCCACATGCCTGAAGGAGCCGCAGGTATGCCTCCTGTACAGGCTCAGGAAATCGTGCAGATGTGATGACGTACAAGCCGATGGGACCGGCAAGCAGAAAGTAAGTGTGCGTCTTGGCGGCCTTCCCTGCACCGGTAAGGCGCTGGAGTCTAGACGTGAGAGCCGCTGGTGTCACCCGTACGACTTCCTGCAGTGCGGCCCTGATCCTGGCCAGCTGGGCACCATCTGCATACATTACAGATTAGTGTGTCTCCTGTAAGAATTCCATAGTAGAGCCTATGATGGGGAGGTCCATGTGTAAATTAGTCCACTAGTAGTTATTGCATTAACCCTTAAGTTATTCATCATGCATAATGGGCAAGTCATATGAGTTCCTTACCAGCACGGCCAGGGTTTGGGCCCTTGTTCTGATTGTAGTCAGCCACTGCTTGCCTCAGACGGGTGCTTGCCTTGGCAATGCGGAGGCCCTGCACACCCTTGACCACGACCTCCTTGATGACCCCGCCGAGAGTATGCATGCCATTCATGTTGATCATCGAGCAGGGGTTGAAATACCGCAGGAGTA
>NW_003308192.1:4107-6420 GCF_000143455.1 Volvox carteri f. nagariensis | reverse complement strand
AACCTGCCACCGGAGGATACACCGACAGTATCCTAGCACGGCAGGAACGTAGTAGGGAATCTCCGGCAGGTAGGCCGAGATGTAAGCTACCTGGGCGGGGTGCCATGGTGAGGCACTTAAGTATCATGACTACTTGGTGTTCAGAGTTCAAGACTCCGCTGCCGCTGTCTCGGATTGTTTCGTACGGGTCTATGTATGCTAGTGCTTGTTGCTGGGTTGGACTTCTCCCTGCCTCAGCGAGGACTCTAAATTCCACGCTTCCGCAAAGCCAGTAGTCCGCCCAGGTGAGCGACTGCTACAGTTTCAGTAGCCCCAAACTCTTCTTGTGGGGGCTTGTAGAAAACACATGAGTCTGCCAGCCTCTCCATGGCAAGCAAGGATGCTTCCATTTGGATTCAGCTAAACATGGCAGTGGCCTCGGGGCGCCTCTTGTTTTTCATGCAGCTGCAGCAGCCAGGGATGGTGTTGGGCAGTGGGCTGCAGCAGGTATGTGGCCATGTCAGGCTGCACGCCAGGTTTTTGTACAGGGGCCAGGGCTGATAGCTGAGTTGCTGAACAGGTGTTGAGTTGTTTGTCGTACACGCACATATGTTCGTGTACGGCACTTGGCGCAGCTCATAGTATACGCACACGTTTTAGAATAGATACAGAACCTTTGGATGCTGTGACAATAATTTAAGTTGAGGTAGTCGTAGTCCCGACGTTAGACGGACGACGTTTAGTCGTTCCGTCGTCGGGACGGAGACCTTACCCCAGCTTTTTGTCCGTCCGTCTGTCTGTTCAAAATTTCTGGAGAGTTGCCCTTTTTCGCCGTGTCGTTCGCGGTTTCGGAGCCGCGCCTTTTAGGCTAGCTCCGACGTCGAGTGGGAGCCGCAGTCGCCGGTTCGATCCCGGCGCCGGCGCGTCTTTTTATCCTTTTTTACGTTACGGATCGCTAGCTTCGTCGCCCGGCGCCCGCACGTTTCTTTCTTCTATTTTTCGTTCGGGAGCGCTGCCTTCGTCGTCGCGTGGTTCGTTTTTCGCGTCGTCGTCGTCGTCGCCGCACCGTGCCGCACCACACCGCATCGCACCGCACCACACCTGTGCCCGCGCAATGCACTCTAAAGCATCGCCGCGCACCGCTTCGAGGTGCGCGCTGGCTCCGTCGCTGTATGGGAGCCGCGGTCGCCGGTTTGCGCCCCGCCGTCGCCGCTTTTTTCGTCTTCCTGCGTTCGTGCGCTACGGACTGCACCGCACCGCGCCACACCTGGGCCCGCGCAAGGCGCCTCGGAGCATGGCCGTGCTAGCTTCGTCGGGCGCGCTAGCTCCGATGTCGAGTGAGAGCCGCGGTCGCCGGTTCGACCCCGGCGCCGGCGCGCCATATTGTCCTTTTTTCCGTTGCGGCTCGCTGGCTTCGTCGCCCGGCGCCCGCTTTCTTCTATTTTTCGTTCGGGAGCGCTGCCTTCGTCGTCGCGTGGTTCGTTTTTCGCGTCGTCGTCGTTTATTGTTCTTTTCTTTTCGTTCTGGACTGGACCGTGCACCGCACCGCGTCGTCCCGGACTGCACCGCTCCACGCCTGGGCCCGCGCAATGCGCCCCCGAGCAACGCCATGCACCGCTTCGGTGTCCGCGCCGCACCGCACTGCACCGCGTTGCACCGCACCGTGCCACACTGCGTGTGCCAGTGCATTGCACCGCTCCACACCTGGACCCGCGCAATGCGCCCCGGAACATCGACGCTCACCGCTTGTGGTGTGCGCTAGCTCCGACACTAATTATTGGGAACCGCGGTCGCCGGCTCGATCCCGGTGCATGAGTTGTTGTTGTTTTTTCATTCGGGACCGCGCACCGCACCGCACTGCACCGCACCGCACCGCGATTTAACGCGCAAATCGCAAAACATTGGCTGCACCGCACTGCGCAATTTGACATGCGCCGACTCGCGCATTTTAACGCGCAACCCACCACACAACTCGACGTGCAATTAAACATGCAATTCAACGCGCAATTTAATGTACACCGAACCACGCAATTTGACGCGCACTGAAGTGTGCAGTGCTTGTCCAACGTTGTCCGTGTAGCCTGTACGGCATTTTGTGAAGCTGTTTTGTTCACGGACGTTGGCTCGCTACAATATAATTGCACCGCATATATACGCATCCGGTTTACTTATTTTCAGATACGTACCGCGGCTGAGCGGTTGCTTTAAAGCTGGCGGTTGTAAACTACTTGCGCCGCCGACATAAGCTGCACGGTATTTCGCGAAGCTGGCCTCTTTACATGCATCGGCTCGCTAACCGATTTTCGCCAGACGACAACATCTCGGCACATCAAC
>NW_003308192.1:0-984 GCF_000143455.1 Volvox carteri f. nagariensis | reverse complement strand
TAATACTAAGACATGGTTTGCGCTCCTTATGCAATATTTTGACTTGTCGCAAATGGACCCGCTTGAGCACTTTATGTTTTGGCTTACGGGCAAGGCTCAGGAGTGGGCCGCAGATCTTTTCCTTAAGCACAAGTCCGGCGCGCAACCACTTACCCGCGATTTGTTGCGTGATAAATTCCTGTTACAATATGGGGATGCAAAGCGCGACACCGCGATGGCCGCACGCGATCGTTTGCACGCGCACGAGTACGATATGAAAATAGACGAGTCCGTACCGGAGTATACGCAGCGCTTCTACGATATTGTTCGCGAAGCGAATGATATGAGTGTTGCGGATCAAATCTCTTGGTATATCAAGGGCTTAGTTCCTGCGCTGCGCGGTCGCTGCGCTACGGACGATGAGGGCAAAGACTGGCAGGATTTAGAGAAGCTAATCCTGTATGCTAGTGGTCAGGAGGTTCGGTGGAAAGCCGGAAAGGACAAAGCACAGCTTGCTGTAGTTACTACGCAAGCTGGCCCGTCTAAGTTTACTTCCTCCTCTCGCCCTAAGCAATCTCGCCCTCGGTCCCCTTCCAAACAGGCCTGGGAAACGGTTCGTGCGAAGAAACCGCGGACGTCAACGTCCGGTACTCCTCTCAAGTGTCGGATGTGCTCTCGCCTCAAACCGGCGAACCAGACTTGGGAAGAGCACAAGAAGGACTGCCTTCGCCACCTGCAGGAGCAGATGGCCCGACTGCAGGAGAAGACGGCTAGTCTAAACGCGAACCGACCGGCTAATTAGGACGCTGGCAAGCGCGAGGGGGTGTTTTGCAAGCAGGCGGTAGCACGTGTAGACAAAGTCTCTTCTGCCGAGCCTGACTTGAAGATTAGGGACTCTGTTGTTCCGCCCGTTTGCGATCCGTTGATATGTGATCGGATGTTCCTTCGTGATGAATTTCGAAGGGTTGAGAACGAACTTGGGCGTCAATTTACGTTCGATGCCGC
>NW_003308191.1:5242-5580 GCF_000143455.1 Volvox carteri f. nagariensis | reverse complement strand
ACATCCGCCTGTTGACCGTCGCGCCCATTGGGCGCGATGGTAGCCATGATGCACATCCGCCTGTTGACTGTCGCGCCCATTGGGCGCGATGGTAGCCGCGCTGCACATCCGCCTGTTCACCGTCGCGCCCATTGGGCGCGATGGTAGCCGCGCTGCACATCCGCCTGTTGACCGTCGCGCCCATTGGGCACGATGGTAGCCGCGCCGCACATCTGCCTGTTCACCGTCGCGCCCATTGNGCACGATGGTAGCCGCACCGCACATCCGCCTGTTTACCGTCGCACCCATTGNGCGTGATGGTAGCCGCCTCACACGTCCGCCTGTTCACCGTCGCGCCC
>NW_003308191.1:0-856 GCF_000143455.1 Volvox carteri f. nagariensis | reverse complement strand
TGCTTTCGGTGCATTTGGATGGGTACAAAGCTAGAAGTCCTGTCATCATCATCGGCCATGTCGACGTCAGAGTGCCCGCGCGTGAAGCTGTNTGCTATACTAGTTAAAGCAATAACTTTGATTTAGCTATAAAGTCTCTGTAGCCCGTTCGGTTGGCTTTATGAAATTGCGTAACCTCTGTCCGGCCGTCGCAGTTACCTTCTACCAGAGTATGTGCGCTTTGCGCAGAATTTAAGCTATAAAGACAAGCAATAGTTAACTCAATTGGTGTTCCTGGCCTCGCAGTAATTCGTTAGCCAACTTCCACTCCGGGGCATAGGCACTCGGGGTCTTGGCCTGCAGGACCCGTCCACATTCACACAATGCCTAAGTCTTGCAAATGCGGCAACCTTTTCTGTAATAAATTACACCTCAAAATCCATGAACGGTTTGCCTCATTGGTACAGGTCGCTTGCAATCACGCCGTACACATCTTCATACATCAGTCCAAAATGACTACATCCTGCTTACATTCGTCATTCATATAGGCAATATTGCGATATCATTACGATCTTTGATGGACCTTGAGGAAGAGCGTGCTACATGCATAGCCAGAAACGAAGCTAAGTTAGCAGAGCTTGGTCTTTTGCATTCACCTCCCCAGTCCAACAAAATTACAAGCACTGGATTGAAATCCCGCCGACTTCGTAGAAGGATCGACCAAGCAGTGCAGCCGGCGGTCGACCTTGTCCGCCCTACATCACGGCACAGTAGGAGAGAGGTCACATCCATTACAGGAACTGTTACCACTGAAGAGTCCGAGGCATACTGTGGATTGAAATCAGCACATGAGCGCATGGTAAAGCTGTGACCTTGC
>NW_003308190.1:5378-6530 GCF_000143455.1 Volvox carteri f. nagariensis | reverse complement strand
AACGAAAACGGGATTCGAAGGGAAAACAAACAAACAAACAAACACAAATTCGGTTAGGGCAGTCCCGGCAGGTGAGGGCTCCTGATATACCTAACAGGCCAACAAAAAACCTCCAATAGAGAAAGGCTAAGAGAGCTCGACACCACAAGACGTCTTGCAACCACCTTAAAACAACTGACCTCCACCACCTGTCCCTTCCTGGGCTGGTCCAGGGGAGAAGTAGCCTTATAAAGAAAAGGGATCCCGCACAAGCCTGATCACCACTGCAGGGGCCCGGGATAGTCCGGCGAAACGACCAAAGCGTTAGCGTTGCCACGACACTCAGCTCCTAGACCCTCCAGAAAACCGCAGGGGGAGGATTGTAGCCCGCGCGGCGCCTCCCTCTTACCGCCACTAACCTGAACGGTTGGTCCTCCAGAAACCTATTCACCCTGTCTCGTACTGCACCGCTCTCACCTTCGTCCCTCGCCAAGCAACCCAGTCCCACAGAGAAGACGTGTCTAAATAGAATGGCCCTCCTCGGGCCACATCTCCCCCTCATCCGAGCCCCGCTACCACCACCAGACCTCAACCTCCCAAACACCAGAAAACCTACGTCCTTTTGGCGCTCTCACCGCCATCTCCCCCCATCTCCTCCCCTGTCCGAGCGACCCTACCTCCCCCCGGCTCCCCAGCATCCTACAACCTCGGAGCGGCACTAGGGAAGAAAAAAGGGTTCTTCCCTGCACGACGTGACCGCCTCCATTCCCCGTCCTTCTCCTCTCCCTCTCCCGTCTCGGGGTTCCCTCTCACCTATTCCCTTGTCCTCCAACCCCCATCCCCTTCGAACTCCTATACCCCCCCGAGCCCTGCCCTACAAACTCAGCTCAAAGCGCTCTTAGGCAATAATTTCCACCGCTTCGGCGCACCGCAGTGCGCCTTCTGAAACCGACAGGATCGGGTGGTCGGGTCCCACCCTGTCCCAGCCTCTCCGCGGGGTGCCCAGCGCCGTGAAGGAGCGCAGGCGCGCCCAGAAGTCCACCACTGCCCGGGCGCGGGCCCGCTCCAAGGGGGTTGCTGCGGGTGCTGCTGCCGCCGCGCCTGCCGTTGCTGCTACCACCCCTGTCGCCGTGTTCCGCTCCTGCGTTTGGTCCTCATCCCCCGGCGCATTCA
>NW_003308190.1:0-970 GCF_000143455.1 Volvox carteri f. nagariensis | reverse complement strand
TGGTGGGGTCCACTCCGTCCCAGCCCCGCCTTGGGACATTAAGCGCGGTGAAAGAGCGCAAGCGCGCCCAGAAGTCCACTACTGCCCGAGCGCGGGCGTATTCCAGGGGGGTTGCTGCTGCTGTTGCTGCTGCTGCTGCTGCTGCTGCTGTTGCTGCTGCTGTTGCTGCTGCTGTTGCCGTCCCCGGTCCCGCGATGGGCCCCTGCGTTTGATCCTCGAGTACCGGCGCGTTCAGCGGCGGCCCCTCGTGCGGTCTCACTCCATTGGCCAGGTGAAAGAAGTCCGTTATCCGCCGCTGTTGGGGCCCTTGCGCCTGGATCTGTTGCGCTTGCTCTGGCTGTTCTGTCGCGGGGTTAGCCGCCCTTTCCAGTCGCCTTCCGGCTGCTCGCAGACAACACCTGCCTACCTCCATGGCAGACAGGGCTGCCAGGGCGATCACATCCCAGGGGGCCTGCTCGCAGCCGGTCGGGGCTTGGACCAACCACAGCTGCTTCCGGGTGATGCCGCCTGTCGCTGCCTCCTGGGAGGGCTGTATGTGTCGATCAATCTGCTCCCGGACAGCTTGTGCGACGGGGCACTCCCAGAAGTGGTGCATGCGTGGGGAGCAGTGCTGGTTGCTGGCGTTGCCGAACCCTCCACACCCACAGCGCTCCGGCACCATGCGGGCCAGGTGCATGTTGCCGGGCAGGGGGATGCCGTCCACGGCGAGCCGCCACAGCGTTTCTTTGTTCTCGTTCTCCCACCGCACCCCCGACCACAAGCGGGCTTGCGTCGCCCTGAAGCGGCTTGTTTCCGCTGAGGAGGAAGGTGTCGTTTCCTGCGGGTGCAACGCTTCTTGCACAAATGCTGCCATCAAGCGTCCCCGTTTCTCCTCGGTGGCCCCGCATTGCAGCTGTGTCGCTAGGCGGACCGTCAGGCGTGTGAGTGGGACGGTTGTTGTGCCGCCCGGCATCTGCCATCCGACCCGCTT
>NW_003308189.1:5478-6622 GCF_000143455.1 Volvox carteri f. nagariensis | reverse complement strand
CTGCATCCATTGACCCTGCTGCCTGCCTGCCGCTGCCCCTCCAGTGTCAGCAGCACCACCGCCACCGTGTTGTTTCTGCCTCTCCATGGCCCGCCAGCGCCCGAGCTGCCCAACAGCCTTCTGTGCCACGATGCTGTCACGACCCTTTATGTAGTGGCGGCGCCAGACAGCAACAGAATTTCCCATGACGAGTGCATCCCCTGCGAGGGCTTCCTCCTCCTGGTCTGCCACATTGTCCACCAGGTCTTTGAACCTCACAGTGGCATGGAGGTGCCTAAATTTCATGGGGCAGAATACTGTCGGCCAGGGTGCACCATACTTCCTTTGAATAAGCTTCCATTCGTCCGTGAATGGGGCGTCGACACCTGCAACCGGCCTGCCCTTCCTGTCAAGGAACAGGAAGGGAGGCTCCTTGCTGGCATCGTCAATGCTGGGATTCATGTTGAGGAGCGCTGGCCGGGCATACTCTGTGTAAGTCCGGATGTGCTGGGAGAGCGTCGAAGGGAGCACAATTCTCAGGGCCTCATCCTTCTTAAAGCGCTCCGTCTTGTGATGGATGGTCTCCATCACAAGACGACGGCCCCTGCTGCTGCTGCTCCTGCTGCTGCTGCTAGCGCCATGGCTGCCATCCGCCCCTGCCCCTGCCCTTGCTACAGGAATCACCTCGACCAGGTTGTTGCCGCGGCAGTCCATCTGGAAGCAGTCTTGCTGCTTGCAGGTCTGCATGCCTGACACCATCAAGGTGCTCAACACGGACAAGCGGACAGGCGGAATGTAGACACCAGATATCATCTCCGCCAGCAGCGCATGCATGAGCAGGACAGCGGTGCTGTAAGTGACGGGCCCATCAGGCCCAGCAGCAGCAAGGTCTTTCTCCAGCATCGCCTGTGCCTTATCCCACAGCGCACGCACAAAAGATAGTACCTCGCTTTTGCTAGGCAGACCATCGTCATCAGGCGGGGAAGCGGTTGTTGGTGGTGCTGCAGCTGCTGGCTTCTTCTTGGTGGCTGCTGTCTTGGTGGCAGCTGGGTGATGCTTCACAGCAGCAGCAGCAGCAGCAGCAGCAGCAGGACCACCACCACCACCACCNACAGCAATGGCACACATTTTGGACTGCTGCCGCTGGTGGTTCACCACCACCTCC
>NW_003308189.1:0-699 GCF_000143455.1 Volvox carteri f. nagariensis | reverse complement strand
GCTACTGCACCTCTTAGCCCCATCGCCATCGCCGCCACGCCTGCTGTTTAGACTAATGCATCTCCAAACCCCACCGCCGTCGCTGCCGCTGCTGCGGTGTTGCTATTTCCCGCCGCCGCCGCGCCTGGTGTTTAGGCTACTGCACCTCCCAGCCCCACCGCCGTCGCTGCTGCTGCTGCTGCGTTGCTATTTCCCGCCGCCGCCGCGCCTGCCGTTTAGGCTACTGCACCTCCCAGCCCCACTGCCGTCGCTGCCGCTGCTGCTGTGTTGCTAATTCCCGCCGCCGCCGCGCCTGCCGTTTAGGCTACTGCACCTCCCAGCCCCACCGCCGTCGCTGCCGCTGCTGCTGTGTTGCTATTTCCCGCTGCCGCCGCGCCTGCCGTTTAGGCTACTGCACCTCCCAGCCCCACCGCCGTCGCTGCCGCTGCTGCTGTGTTGCTATTTCCCGCCGCCTCCGCGCCTGTTGTTCAGACTAATGCACCTCCCAGCCCCACCGCCGATGCTGCCGCTGCTGCTGTGTTGCTAATTCCCGCCGCCGCCGCGCCTGCCGTTTAGGCTACTGCACCTCCCAGCCCCACCGCTGTCGCTGCCGCTGCTGCTGTGTGCTATTTCCCGCCGCCGCCGCGCCTGCCGTTTAGGCTACTGCACCTCCCAGCCCCACCGCCGTCGCTGCCGCTGCTGCTGCGTTGCTATTTCCCG
>NW_003308188.1:5681-6518 GCF_000143455.1 Volvox carteri f. nagariensis | reverse complement strand
GATGGTGCAGCTGCAGCTACAGCAGGTTGCTCTTGTCTGCATTGGCCCAACTCTGCATGTGCTAGCTCCTCCTGCTTGGACGGAGTCTTATCTGCAGCTGCCTCTGCTTGCTGCTGTTCAGAAGCACTGCCACCACTGCCACCACCGATGCCACTACGGCTGTCACTGCTATTGCTGCTGTTGTCACGGCTGCTGCCGCTGCTGTGCCTGCTGCTGCTGCCACTGCTGCCATGGCTGCAGCTGTGTCTGTGGCTGCGGCTGCGGCTGCGGCTGTGGCTGCAGCTGCGGCTGCGGCTGCTGCTGCGGCTGCGTCTGCGGCTGTGCCTGTGCCGGTGGCTGCGGCTGCGGCTGCGGCTGTGGCTGTGGCTGCGGCTGCGGCTGCGGTTGCCACTGCCGCTTCCGCTTCCGCTGCTGCTGCCGTTGCCGCTGCCGCTGCTGCTGCTGCTGCCGCTGTCGCTGCTGCTGCTGCTGCCGTTGCCGCTGCCGCTGCTGCTGCTGCTGCCGCTGTCGCTGCTGCTGCTGCTGCCGCTGCCGCTGCCGCTGCCGCTGCAGCTGCTACTCACCAGGCCACCATCCATCGTGGCGCCCAGCTCAGCTGCAGGTCCACCATCCAAAGCCTGCTGCATACGCATCAGCAGGCAAAATCATGTCCATGGCATTGCTGTCATTGATATGGGCTAACGCATGTCACAAACATGACACTGTTGGTCAGTAAGAGTGTCATATATGGTGAGCACAGGCAAAAGTTGCTACTAAGGGACATGAGGTGCTACATCATATACATGGTCAGGTACTTTTTACAACCCTGCCTCTGGCATAGTCCTTGCATGCTTTTGT
>NW_003308188.1:0-1399 GCF_000143455.1 Volvox carteri f. nagariensis | reverse complement strand
TACAGTGCCGTGAAAGCTGTGACGAGTAATATGAACGCTTAAGTAATTCATGAACATCCGCTGCGTTTGCCTAGCATTGTCGTAAAGGAGGTCGCGTCGGCATCAGGCCATCAACGTTGCGCCCAGGACAACACTTGCTGCAGCCAAGAAACAGAAAGTGTATATGTATTCGTTCATCCCCTTGGTCTTAGGGTTGCCCCTAAGACGACGTAGATACCACCTCCTGGCACCGCCGTACCGGAAAGCACTTTTCCGGTACGGGCAGAGCCAGCAGCATTCCAGGTTCAGAATTGAACCCAAAGGCAGAAATCACCATTCTGAGAGTTGAACGTCGCCATCCATGATTTAGACATACCATTCCATGGCCTGTGCATGCGCGTCCATGTCCTTCACTACGTTGCTGCTTGCGGCCAAGAAACAAGTGATGCAAAACGTTGCCTCTTGTCCATCCGTCCGGTCCACACACGTAAGAGCAATTTTCCATAACACGGATGTAAGCACCGTTCGGGATGTCCGTCGTGTTTGCCTCAGGAAGTCGTCCTCCCGGCGGCGGATCGGGCCCTAAGCACCGGCCGGTACCAGCTGGTACCAGCTCCTGGAGCCGCTTAATCGATGCTGATCGTGATGTGTAATTGGTCCAGCATGAAGCACATTCTTCATCATCCGGAAGGGATCCCTTAGCCGTAGTACATGTAAAGGATGCGCAGGACAAGCAGTGTAAGAGGTACTCGGAAAAGAACGCAAAAAAGACTGTTCCGTCCAAATAGCAAACAAGCTGTACCTTAGCGGAATGCAGGGCGCTTCTAACATACATGCCACCCTTTGGAAGTCATGTTGTAGGCTTGTTCTGTTTGGTTTATGTTGGCATTGCATTAAGAAGTTCAACGTGATACCTGCAGGTTAACAATTTACTGATAATTACTTATTCGGCGGCGTGCGCATATCATTCCCTTACTTCGCCGGCAGGTCCATGGAAAGTCCCCGAAAAGATTACATAACGTTGCAAAACTCCTTTCAGTGCTTTCGGAAAAGAGGTCCTAGATCTTGAGACCCTGGTAAGCCAGAAATCGCTGACGGCTAGCGCTGTAAGCGTACCTTTTCCATCTCCTGTATTTTCAAAGCATACACACGCGCGATACTTAAGAATACGAAAATTTTAAACAGTTTAACAGTTCATGTGGAAGCGTTTGCGGTGCAACTGGCGCGAACAGGACACCAGAGGTCACAGGAATTACAGCTCTTATGACTACTAGCAGTATGTGTGCGTGGTTGTTACAGCAGTAGATCTTAGGGACGAGGGGTACCTGACGGCAATGCATGGGCTCCATCGATGCATGTGCCTCGGCATGAAGGGTGAATACAATACGTTTCATATGCACAGACCTCATAGTTGCAGCAT
>NW_003308187.1:4067-6529 GCF_000143455.1 Volvox carteri f. nagariensis | reverse complement strand
CGCAGACCAACGGTGTTGCCCTAATCACGTACCACTCCCAACTCAACCTGAGCCCCATGGTGTCCAAGGACGTGCTGGAAGTCGCCTGGGAGCAGCTAAAGGCCCAGGCCGCGAGCTGGGATCCGCCACTGCCAAGCGACCTGCTCTGGCAGTCACCACAGCAGATCGCCATGCTTGCGTACTTGTGCCAGGAGTGGAGGGGGCGGTTAGGGACGGCTATCACAGCTGCGGAGCTGGTCGAGCAAACCCTGACAGGAAAGCTCATTCCCGAGGTGGGGCCTGCATAATGCAATCCTGCAAATGGGAACGGGTACAAAGCATGGTCAGGTGCTGGCTGTGAAAGAGTGTGCTGCTTGCGTGTTGAACGGCAGCTGGTGGAGCCAGACGGTTTCGACTAGCAATCCCTGATTGCCGCATGTGATCCCTATTCAGGTGCTGGCGGACATGCGCATGGTACTGCAAGTGCTGGGCCAGCCTACTTCACAGGTGCTGCTCCTGCGCGAGCTGGTGGACACAATGGCTGGAGTGGAGCGCGCCAAGCTCCCGCTGGCGTTCAAGGCGCTGCTGGCCAACTTCACCACCGAGCGAAACGGCAGGCTGTATCTGGATAACCCGCTATTTGCTCAGGTGCTGCAGGTACGGGCGTAATGCCAACACATGCCCATGTACATCAGGAATACCTTCTGAGTAGCACATGTTCACCAACCAGGAGGCCCTAGAGGCTTGGGCCAATACATGCAGAACTTGTGTTCAGGTGCACACCTGGAGAAGTGGGTGTTTGAGGCGCTCACCCAGGTGTCTGTCGGTTTTCAAGGCATGCGGGGTGCTGCAGTGACACAGAATCGGAAGGGTTTCTGGGACACAGGAGACTGGACCGTGCGAGGCGAGAGGAGACGAACTTGTACTGCTGCCCTACACAAAACATACTTGCTACCTGTCGCCGCCTGCTCTTCCCTGCTCAGGCGGCCACCACGGAGTCTGGAGAGCTGTTGGACTCAATCACCGCCATCCTGTCGCTCAGCTCCACGATGTTCAGGGAGCTGGTTGTGCTCGGCGAGCGCTGCAAGGACAAGGACTTCGACAGCTACGAGGACCTGCACAGCCTCCTGGAAGCCATGGCATCTGTGCTGGCGCTTACACCGGACGGGCTGCTGAAGGCGGACTGGTTCATCCAGGTAAGAATGCCAGTGAAGGGTGTTGGGGCGTGGGGGGGGGGGGCGAGCTGCTGTACTGCAAGATTGGCGAGTCCGGCCAGGAGACCCACAGCAGGGTTCGACAGTGACCTTCCTGAAACTTGCAGGCTCCCCTGTACCTCCCAAATTTTCCTTACGGAGGGGCCCCTGTACCAGGCTCCTGTACCGGCCGAAAACCTTAGGGGGGCCCCCATAATCCCCACAAAACCTTTACAGGGGCACTGTCCTTGGCTGAAACGCTGTGGAAAGTGATGCTTTGCATTTTTTGCCCTCTAAATCATTATTATCGTTATTTTCTCGTGAACCATTACACACGGGGACATGGCACACTCAGCGAACGCCAAGCGCCTTGGCCGCCGTGGCCGCCCATCCCTTCTGCTCCTCTTTCTCGTCCTCCTCATCATCATCAAAATCCTCATCCATGCACGACTCATCGGTATCTCGTTCTACGTCGGTCTCGTAGTCATTGTCACTAAAAGCCTCATCATCACTAGTGGGGTATGTTGCTTGTACCAGTACTTCAATCTCTGGGTCGGTCGCAACCTCCTCATTATCATCCTCTCCATATGGATCCAAATTAATTTTGCTAACGTCAGAAAACAACTTGTGAATAATGCCTGTATAGCCCTTACAAGAGTAGATCTCAGCAGCCTGATCAATCAGTGGCTTCACCCCGGTATCAGCAGCAGGTCCCAACATCCCCACACGAAGTAGCGAATCAACAGTTTCCAGCTTTAGCCGGTTCGTCAGGCGATTCTTAATAATACGATGCCGGCTAAATCCGCACTTAATGCATGCCGTCTGTGTTGGCAAGATTGTAGCGACTTGAGCCAAACGCATCATACGAAGGAGATGGGCTTCAGCACGCAAACTCACCCTCGCTGCCTCCCAAGTCACCCTGCCAAGCGAAATGTAGTAAGGACCGTTAGAGGGGCGACCAAGACAACCCAACCAGGCACCAAGAGGGCAGGCAAACGGAACAAGGGGTCAGAGTGCAGCACCTGTCGAATTCCAGGCATGACGCTTGTCCGAACAGCTGGAGTCATCATGGGGACTGCAGCCAGCCAACAGGGCCGGGCCGCAATGCCACTGGCATGTACATCCCTGCTTCCCATGCAACTGCGTTGATCACGGCCCCGGTGCTCCATCTACCTGCAGGTCCGGGACCACCGCTGCAACAGCCGCGGCACCAAGACCAATTTTGAGCGGGACGACAGGGCTCAGACTGACGTCAAGGTTGGTCTTCGCTGGTTCCACAAGGTTGCTGCG
>NW_003308187.1:0-1078 GCF_000143455.1 Volvox carteri f. nagariensis | reverse complement strand
GTGTATGTGGTGTGTACGTGAAAGTGCCTTGCAAGGCCAACTCGGGCCGTCGTTCCAACGAGTTGTATAATTCGCAGTTTGACACATGCTAAATATTAAATAGAAGCACCGAACCGATGCACCCACCATCGCGATTTGCCCATGACCGCCTAACAACTGCCGGTCAACATTATTTTACGCTTCACGATGATGATTGGATGATATCATCGCGGCTCGGAAGAATCATTAAAACACACACACGCACGCCAGGCTGTATACGCAAAATCAAAAGCCCCAACCGCAGAACGTTTTCTCCAACCCACAAATGCCACCAGTAGCACTACCGCCGCTACCGCCAGCCGCAGCACAGGCCAGCGTGCTGATTGGCTTTCAAGCGCACAATCACACACATGCATACGTATGACCCGCACCGCACCCTATATGCCACTCATATGCCATGAAGCACCACCAGTACTACCACCACCACCACCACCACCACGATCTATCTTCCTCTGGCAGCGCACAGCCTTCTCGGCCCCCTCAGGGCCCTAGGTTGGGTGGTACCCCCCCCTCACCTCATGGCTCCCAGGTATGTATGTATGTACGGGCCACACACACACCCCAGGTTACACCTTTGGAGGGTATAACGCAACTCTAGGAAGTGTAAGGAACACGCACGCACATACACACATACACACGCATGCACACATGCACGCACACACATCACCATGTTCACCAACCAACTCCCACACCAGCATTCGTTCACACACACCATGTAGTCTCCGATCATGCGTGAATAAGCCAGTTCCATTGCCGCCTCCGCGTACCCCATACCCACACCATCCGAGACCCCCCACATCCCCCTTTCAGCCTCATTCAGCCCCCCATCCTGAGTGTACGGCACTTGTGCCGGCGACAACACACAATGCGACAACGGCACCTCCGCTCTGGCATTGCGCGACGTTGAGCAACGTCGCACCGGGGGCCACCACCGCCACCACACACACCGCCCAGCCACAGCCACAGCCACAGCCACAGATGGAAAGGTATAACCAACAGCCTGCCGCTCTCACTCCAAAGAACAACTCCCAGAAATCTA
>NW_003308186.1:4552-6538 GCF_000143455.1 Volvox carteri f. nagariensis | reverse complement strand
CAACACAGACACAGACACACACACACGCATAGGGCCCCCCCTACACATAGCGCCCACCTGCATGGTAGCCCTCAAGAGCGCCAGGGAGTCCTTCTGGTGCCAGGGGAAGAATATCAACCGGTTGTACGAATGACCCAGATGGGGCAGCAGAACGTCATTGTCGTAACTCCTACATCCACAAACGGGTATCACAACACATGGCGAAAGAGGGGAGAGGGGTCATAGGGTCAGGAGGAAGGCCTGGCTAAAAAACACACAAAGCCGAATGCACGGCGCGGAATGGAGAATTCCAAAAGGAAGGATTTTTTTTAGTTTAAGGAAAAAGCCAGGGAGGCATCATCATCATCATCATCATCATCATCAAGAAGAAGTCCCCGCGGTGCTGACTCAATTGAAGTCCCCTGGGGGGCATGCTTTCCAACGTGCATCAACATCAAGGCCGTACTGGTACGCAATCACGCTGTGCTTCCGTACATGCCATGCGTTCATGAAATGCTTGCCTGTTAATAGTCGTGTTGAAGCGCTTGTGCACCGAAAACACGGGTACGACACAGCGGCTCACTGAACGGCAAATCGGTTCGTCGTACAGATTGAAGGCGTACACCGTATCCGGCAGTTGCAGCCCCAGTCGGGCAGCGCCCTCCGCGAGCTCGTTGACGTGCTGTCGTGCCTGCCGAAGGGCGTCCGCAAGGTGGTGGGGCGACATGGGGGTAGAACCGTATGTATGTATGTATGTATGTTTGTTTGTTTGTTTGTATGTATGTATGTATGTATGTATGTATGTATGTATGTATGTATGTATGTATGTATGTATGTATGTATGTATGTCATCGATCCGGGGCTGACACTGGCCAGGGGCACCTAACCGTATACCCCAATGGGAACGACCGCCAAAGCACTCTCCCCCTATCCGGGGGGGGAGAGGGGCGTGAGGGTGTGTGTTACCCAGCCAGCCATTGCAACGTCCACACGACCCGAAGGACCGCAGACGTGCGAAGGAGCTTAGACAGCACCAAGAAGAAAGAGGGAAAGTAGGAGGGAAGGAAATCATACGCAAGACGTAAAGGCGAGGGGCCCTGGGGTTAAAGGAAGGGAGAGGGACCATTTTGAAGGCATAATGGGCTGGACTCGAAAGAGGGAGAGGATGGGTGATGTGGGAAGAGGAGGGTAAGGTAAGGGGAACGTGTCGGGTTACGAAAACACACATGTATGGCACATACGCACACATACGTCTGCACAATAAGGCGCGGGCGATGAGAGGGATTAGGAATTCGACTTTGGTGGGCAAGTTGGTTGTTGCGAAAGAGCAGTATGGGCACACGATACACGAAGACTTCGGCGGCTTGCGGTTGGCAGTTGGCACAAGATAAGCCCGGCATCGGACCCAAAAATGCGGCCCCCGTGGACTGATGATTACTACGTGAACTGAATTGGAAGTGGCACTTGGGGCCGCGGGGCCGCACATACTTACAGACGAACACAGGCCCTGATTATGTAGCGAGGGAAATGTGCGCACATGCGCGCGGGCGGGAAGAGAGAGAGAGAGAGAGAGAGAGAGGGGCTGTATCCACGCCCCCACCAAGTGCAGACATGAAAGGAGATGGAAAACACAAACTCTTCACACAAACCCAACCGGAAAGTCCCTGTACTTCCCCTCCTTCTCAAAGATCTATCCTTCCCTCTCGCACGCCCGCCTGTATGCTGCGAAAATGGTTACGAAGTGTACGGCAGGCACCTACGGTGCACCCGGAATGCTGCTGCAGTACAGCGGCGCGCGTTAGCAATTGCATCCCGGCGCACGCGTGCACAGCGCCGTGTGTGTGCCGTCAGAGCAATCTCTTTGTGTGTCCCTTTCCCGCGTATTCGCTGCCCCCACCCCCCACCCCTCGACATCCCCCTCCCCGTCGCCGCCCCTGAGAAACCCCCCTTGAACTCCCCGGCCTCACACGCTTTTCCAGTTCCCAATATGTAGGAGCAAGGTAGGCG
>NW_003308186.1:0-618 GCF_000143455.1 Volvox carteri f. nagariensis | reverse complement strand
CCGCCGCCGCTGCCGCCGCCGCCGCTGTCTTCATCCCATGTTACCCGGGTACCCCTTCCCCCGAGGAATCTCGGGATCTTCCGTGGCGTACGTATGTATGTATGTGTGTATGTATGTGTGCCTCTGGTTCAGAGTCCGAGTTCAAGCCCAGTCAGGATACGACACAATGGACGATCAAACAAAATAAAAACACACTGATGGCACTGAAGCAGGTGGGGAGGGGGACGGGACGGGGACGGGGCGGGGGAGAGATGTGTAGAGAGCAAGAAGTGGTCGTCCAAATGGGAGCTGCGGACAAGCAAAAGCCGCTATGTCGGGACTGGCGGCAAGAGCGCACTTTGGGGAGGTGGTTACAAAACTTAGGGTTTCGGAGCCCCGGATCATCCAGACATCATCCCCCCCTGGATTCCAGGATTCTGAAGGCCAGAGGGCTATTGGTAGACGTAATGCGTGTCTCCCAAATACCACCCCCACCCGCCCCCTCCCGCCCACCAATCATCCCTCCCACCGAGGGTGTGTGTGGGGGGGGGGCGGGCGCCGACTGGTCCCCGCCTCGTCGAACGTTGGCAGGAAGTTCTTCGACACAGATGTTTTCTACAGCAAAAACGCTCCACACTT
>NW_003308185.1:5440-6541 GCF_000143455.1 Volvox carteri f. nagariensis | reverse complement strand
CATCCTCCAATTGGCACGCGGTAAATTGACTTAGATTGTTTGCCCTGGCAAACTTATGTACTCCAAGCTCATCCACTGGACGATGCTGGCTGTATTTCTTGCGTGGGCGATCTTGTCGCTGACGGGCGATGTTGTCCAGGGCGTTCCGGTCAAACTCGTAGGCGCCGACCTCATTACCGTTGTCCATGGACATTGTGTTGGAAGGATACGTTAAGGTTCAGATAAAATGAAGAAATGAAGAAGCGCTCCTTCATAGTATGGAGATGGTAGAATCTTCAAGCAACTTTTGAACGACCAGGGAGAGTTGCTGATAGGCGAATTTGTATAAAGCTATAAAATTCCTTTATTCTTTCAAGGTAAATGAATGCTTATGTATTCGTCTGTTAGTAGCGTGAAGCTTTGAACACTCTTTGTACGGCAGATTCGGCACAATGTTTTGCCTCATTGCGATGTTGCCTGAATATTTTGAACAGAAGGGATCACTGCTCATGCTGGTGCAGCAAGACATGTAAGGAGATGGCCTGGTCACAATCCAGCAGTCATATATCGACAATCTCAAGCTATGACAACTTGTTACATGTGTTTGTAAAAAAAGGGACTTTGCGATGGTGTGGGGAGCTCTTTGAGTGGTGGGACTGTGGAAATCCAGTTTGTTTCGCCCGTAACAAGTTTGTTACGGGCGAAACAACGTCCCTCTGAAACGTTTGGATATGCCTATGCAACACATTTCCTCAATGTCATGAACTGCAAGTATTCTAATCCAACATCACCCCAATCTCAGTGTAAACTAGTCTCCAAATGTGCCTGCACAAGACTGTCACCCCTGTCACCCGGCATTCACATTGCCTTAACCTCCTCAAGCTTGTCGGGGTGTGACACGTGGGCATGAACCTTGTGACAATGGGCATTGTCACAAAGAAACTGGTTGCAATCAGAAATGCATTTTTGCTCATGCCAGGTTACCGACATCGGTTACCGATTACTGGGGACGGTTAACGGATAACGGTTCGCTCGGTAATCCTACCGACCGGTTACCCATCTCGTTAACTGGACCCGTTAGGTCGGAACCGGGCCGGAACCGGCCTGGAGTATGCCATTGNG
>NW_003308185.1:4429-5332 GCF_000143455.1 Volvox carteri f. nagariensis | reverse complement strand
ACAATTGCGTTCTGCATCCCAGGCCCGGCTGAGCCTGTTGGAGCCGCAGAAACAGCTGAGCATGCGCGATGGGAAGACGACCATTGACTTCGTTCAGCAGGCAGAGCAGCTCCGTAGCAATATAATTGTGGCCGGCGGCCAGTGGGACGAGAGCATGATGCACCACGCCATTCTCCATGGCCTGCCTCCGCAGTGCACCATCACCGTCGAGTTGACGATGTATCAGCCCAACTTAACAACCCCACAGCTTGTGCTCATGCTGCGTGAGAAGGAGAACAACCCTAAGACCTAAGCAAGCAAGACAAGCCTGGTGGGAGCTGTCAGCCCTGGCCGTGCTGCCAGTGGAATCGGCAGCGCCGCCGGTGCTGCAGGCACCGTGGGGGCCAGCGACACCTGCCACTACTGTGGACAGCCAGGTCACTACGTTCGCGAGTGTCCCATTAAGCAGGCGGACGAGTCCGTCGGCCTTCACCGCAGCAACACATTCGAGCAGCTGCATGCCGCCGGCAACATCAGTTGAGGCAGCTGCAACCGCCACCGTGACTGTGGCGGCAGGGGCACTGGCAGCGGCAATGGCGGTAACAGCAGGGCTGACAGAGCACATGAATGTGGCCATGCTCGATGCGGCAACAGCCACCACAATGGTGGCGACACTGCAGGCGGCAGCAGTGGCAGCGGCTCGGGCAGCAGCAGAAGCAGCCCACGCCAGAGCCGTGCCCCAGTGCTGGTCATCGACCGCAGTGGAAGCAGCTCACGAGTCACCCTCGACTCAGGCTCACCATACCACCTCACGGGTGACCGCTCCCTGCTGCACAACCATGTCCCCGCCGGCGCGCCACGGCTAATGGGGTGGGGCAACATGTCGTGGGAACAGGGAAGCTGCACCTGCATACTCGTGATGGA
>NW_003308185.1:0-876 GCF_000143455.1 Volvox carteri f. nagariensis | reverse complement strand
GTACTCTGCCGAATAAACAGACCGTACAAAATGGCCCAAAGACAGTCCCGAATTTTAACGCGCGGATGCGCGCGTGCGATTCGCAAAATGCGCGTGTACAAGTGTATATAAATTTTCTTAGAAGAAAGGCCGCGGTGCGACAGCGCGTTGCGCAGGTGGGCATGTTGGCCACAGGCGCACGCGGCATGCAGGCTGGACTATTGCGTGGCTGCTTTGCAGTAATTGAAATCACAGAAAGCAAACAACGTAGCTTGCAAGACTGGGCGCTTGAAACGACCGCGGGAAGAGGAAGCGTTTGGCGAAGCGGCAGTTTGCGCAAGCAAACGGGCGCGGATTCGGTAGTGCAACGTATACAGCACCTTTTTCAGAGTAAAGTCAAATTACAAAGTTGCGCAAAGTATAACATACATAAACTTAATTAAACATAAGAACAGATAAGACGTTTAGAGCCTTGTCGGTGACATGGACGCCGCTGTTGGCTTGGAACAGCTATTTGCTGTGCATAGGGACGTGCCCGCGTTAGCCGTGTTGCAACAGCTCAGGATGGATTTCAGCCAGCAACAGCCTCAAGAGCTGCTGCACAACCACCGGGAATGTCTTCAGTTGGGCACGTGTAGTTTTGGTCGGCGGGGTCGAGCAACGTACGCAATGCGCACAGAAACCAAGGTGCAGCGTTCTGTAACATCGCCAACATATCCGGTACGCGGTGGCAGGCTTGCCGAGCACGAAATGAAGGGGGGGTCGCATCTCACCATTCAACTAGGCATGCATGTGCTCGGTTGAATGCTCGGTAGCGTGCGAGTTTACCCCTATCAGGATGTTTGTTTGCATATCCCTCCAAGCGAGAGGGCTTGCACCTATGCTGATGTTCGTTCC
>NW_003308184.1:5612-6543 GCF_000143455.1 Volvox carteri f. nagariensis | reverse complement strand
GGTCTCCTGCCCAGTCCGAATCACTGTACCCGGACATTGCAACACTGCCAACACCCCCAAAACGCAATCCAAGTTCGCGAGTACCCGCCAGGTAACGCAGAACGCCAGTGGCCAAGTTCATGGCAGTCTTCGTAGGTGTGGCCATATGCCGGGACAAAACGCTCAAGGCGTACGAAATGTCAGGCCTTTCACCAAAGCCCTATACTCCGTGGGATTGCCCAGCAGCTCCTCTCCGTCCCCCTTAGGAGTGTACCTAAAGCCCGGAGGCAAAGGGGTAGACCTCGGCTTGGCGTCAACCATCCTATGACGCTCTAACAGCTGCTCAATATACCTATGCTGCGACAACACTATCTCGCCCGACTTCTCCCTCCTAATTTCCATGCCCCAAAACACCTTCGCTTCTCCAAGGTCACGCACCTTGAAGACCTTCGCAATTGCGGCTTTAATTGCCCGGACCATTTCCGGGTCTTCTGACGCAACAATGGTGTCATCTACGTGCACCAAAGCAATAACAACCCCACGCTCGTCCGTCTTAACAAACATCGCCGGATCAGACTTCGAAGGATAAAGACCCAGCTTGGCGAACTCTGCTGATAGCTTTTCATACCAGCAACGGGGTGCCTGCTTCAAACCGAAAATAGACCTCTCCAGCTTGCACGCAAGCGACTGGTCACTGGATTCATACCCAGGTGGTTGCTGCATCCACAACTCCTCCTTCAGCTCACCATTCAGAAACGCAGTAGACACATCTAGCTGATGTACCGTCATGTTCCGCGCTGCGGCAACTGCTAATAAAGCACGTAACGCGAACCATTTGGTGAAGGTTCAGGCATAGGCCCACACACATCCATGTGAATGAGCGCGAGAGGCTGCGCTGCCTTATGCCCAGTTAACGGAAAAGGACCACGTGTATGTATGTTGTTACAGGGTG
>NW_003308184.1:0-888 GCF_000143455.1 Volvox carteri f. nagariensis | reverse complement strand
CNTAATTCGTTTGCAGAAGCCATTGCAAGTCCAAATGCAGACGACTGGCGGCGTGCGATGGACGAGGAGATCGCCGCCCAGATGGCTAATAGTACTTGGGAGCTGAAGAAGCCACCTCCTGGTACTCGTTTGTTGCCGTGTCGGTGGGTTTATAAGGTTAAGTACAGCGATGACGGCAGCGTGGAGCGATTTAAGGCGCGTTTAGTTGCCAAGGGTTTCGAGCAACGCGAGGGGATTGATTATGGGGAGTTGTTTGCTCCTACCTCTCGTGGTTCGTCATTGCGTGCTTTATTAGCAGTTGCCGCAGCCCGGAACATGACGGTACATCAGCTCGATGTGTCTACTGCGTTTCTGAATGGTGAGCTGAAGGAGGAGTTGTGGATGGAGCAACCGCCTGGGTATGCATCCAGTGACCGGTCGCTTGCGTGCAAGCTGCGTTTAGTTGCCAAGGGTTTCGAGCAACGCGAGGGGATTGATTATGGGGAGTTGTTTGCTCCTACCTCTCGTGGTTCGTCATTGCGTGCTTTATTAGCAGTTGCCGCAGCCCGGAACATGACGGTACATCAGCTCGATGTGTCTACTGCGTTTCTGAATGGTGAGCTGAAGGAGGAGTTGTGGATGGAGCAACCGCCTGGGTATGCATCCAGTGACCGGTCGCTTGCGTGCAAGCTGCAGAAGTCTATTTACGGTTTGAAGCAGGCACCCCGTTGCTGGTATGAAAAGCTATCAGCAGAGTTCGCCAAGCTGGGTCTTTATCCTTCGAAGTCTGATCCGGCGATGTTTGTTAAGACGGACGAGCGTGGGGTTGTTATTGCTTTGGTACACGTAGATGATACAATTGTTGCGTCGGAAGACCCGGAAATGGTCCGGGCAATTAAAGCCGCAATT
>NW_003308183.1:5799-6542 GCF_000143455.1 Volvox carteri f. nagariensis | reverse complement strand
TGCTGCAGCACTGCGCACAATCACGATGGTGGTTGTGAACAATTGCGCTGAGTATTCCTTAAATTTGCATCTGCCGCTGGGCTGCTGCCTGGGTTGCTGCATGGAGTTTGCAAGCATAAGCATGCCAATTCTAGCATCCGGCCAGAGGGATGCAAAGTGGTCCTAATCCTCTAATCCAGGGGTTGGGTACCGGTCAGCAATCCTCTAATCTCAACAGGGGTGGACCACTTCTAATCCCTAATCCAGAGTGGTGGTCTAATCCATATCCTAGGGTCGGGGTTCTAATCCTCATCCTGTGGCCGGGTCCCAATCCCAATCCTGGGGGGGGGGTCCCAATCCTAATCCTGGGGCCGGACGGCAATCCTAACCCTGAGGCTGGGGTCCCTGTCCAAATCCTGTTGGTCGTGTCGTAATCCTTAGGACGTGTTCACATGTGGGCGAATCAGGGTTGATTCATGCGAATTGGACTCTGAATTGGACCTGATTGGACCCGAATCGGAATTGGGGTCCGGGGGGCCTCTTCGGGTATGATTCGACGTGATTCACAGTTTTCTTTCTCAAAACAAAGTTGTTTAACAAACCGTTTCTCATAATTACCATTACAATACTATAGGAACATTTTCCAATTGTTAATTCACGCAAAGCGCACCGAGCATTTTTCACGAACTCCTGCAGCTATGTATGTACAAGCCTGGTGATAATTTTTGCCATAGAAACGATACTTATACTGTTCTGTTCCTAGA
>NW_003308183.1:0-1075 GCF_000143455.1 Volvox carteri f. nagariensis | reverse complement strand
ACTCTGAGGATCCCCCGATTTACAGGGCAAAAAAATGCAAAGCGTCACTTTCNCACAGCGTTTCAGCCAAGGACAGTGTCCCCGTAAAGGTTTTGCGGGGTTATGGGGGCCCCCGTAAGGCTTTCGGCCAGTACAGGAGCCTGGTACGGTTGCCCCTCCGTAAGGAAAATTTGGGAGGTACGGGGGATCCCGCAAGTTTCAGGAAGGTCAGTGTCGAACCCTGGATTGCACATAGACGACTGTCACATATTTAATAGCTACACTATTAAAGCACCACCAGCACCATCTTGGGATGGTCCGCCACCCTTGTCATGTAGGTTGTCGTTGTAGTGGTTGATTTTACCATTTGCTTTGTTGCCTCTGTTGTTGAGCTTCAGTATGAGCGCGGCGATAAGTATAGAGGCTTGCACCAGCATCATCATGTCCAGCTGCTCGTCTGTGAATTGTTGACCTGCTTGATTCGTGAGTTTCTTGAGTAGGTCCTTCTGTGATAGCATCGCAGCCTGTGCTTTGACGGAGTTCTATGTAATGAGTGCCGACGCATCCCTCTTGGATAGAGGTTGCTGCGGTAGCTGTACGTTGAGCCTTTGAAACCGAGCAAGCTGTGCTGCTGTGGCCTGTTCTCCTGACGCTTGACTGTCCATGAGCTTGCTGGCCTAGCTTTTAGTAAGTTTGTCAATTTCGTCCATGGATAATCCTCGTGAGTGGAGAGCTGCACGTTGACTGCCTGGTGATGGTTTTTCATTGTATTTTTTCTTGAAGTCTTCGTAGTCTGCTGTCCTGCTGCTTAGGAGTCTTGAGCATTCTCCGATTGTGGTAGGCCAGTCACATGGCATGATTGACATATCATTAATGTATGCTTCTTGTTTTGCGGTTCGTTCGTCATCGAGGCGTCGTGTGGCGCGTGTTGTTATGGTGGTGGGCGGAGTGTGAAAACCAAGGCCTTCGTACTGCTGGACGGATAAACCCATGGCTTGAGCCTGAGACTGATGACTCGCAGCTGCTGTTAAAGTTGTGACGGTTGATGACATTGCAGGTGGGACGTGGGATAGGTGTCTAAGATCATAGTAATGCA
>NW_003308182.1:5059-5695 GCF_000143455.1 Volvox carteri f. nagariensis | reverse complement strand
CCTTCTTGTTCCCTTTAGGGGATGGGGAACTAAAGGGATGGGCTCTTCTTCTTCCCCTTTAGTTCCCCTTTAGGGGATGGGGAAGAAAACAAAGGGGATGCCCTTCCCCTTTGCGGACAGGGGACAACCNCTTTGGTAACCCCTTTTAGGGTTGTCTTCCCCCTAAAGGGGAACAAACTTTGGAAACCCTTTAGGGGATGAACTAAAGGTATGACACCCTAGGGGACTAAGACCAGAAAAGACAAGGGAACCCAAAGGGAACCCTAGGGGGGGATGACGTCTTCTTCATCCCCTAAAGGGGAACCAAAGTCTTCCCCTTCTTCATCCCCTAAAGGGTAACCGTAGGGGAGTTCTTCCCCTTTAGGGGAACCCCTTCTTCATCCCCTTTAGGGGAACTAAAGGGGACTCCGTCCCCTTTAGGGGAAGAAGAAGAACACCCCTTTCTTCCCCTTTAGTTTCTCCCCTAAAGGGGATGAAGAAGGGGGTTCCCCTTTAGGGGAAGAACACACCGTAGGGGAGTTCATCCCCTAAAGGGGAACTAAAGGGGTTCCCCTTTAGTTCTTCCCCTTTGGTTCCCCTAAAGGGGACGAACTAAAGGGGAAGAAGAACACTTTAGTGCTCGTCCCCTAAAGGGGA
>NW_003308182.1:4124-5009 GCF_000143455.1 Volvox carteri f. nagariensis | reverse complement strand
CTGAAGCTGCTATTCTATTAGCAGCAAACAAGGCATCAAAACCATTGTCTGTGACAATAATACAATAGTCGGCATAATTTAAAGGTGCAGCAAAACCACCACAAACAACATCACCCAAAACATCAAATAAGATAATATCATATTCAAAAAAAGCATTTAGTTCTTTTAACAGTTTTACTGTTTCACCAACTACATAACCACCACAACCAGCTCCTGCTGGTGGCCCACCTGCTTCTACACAATCTACACCCCCGTATCCACCATAAATAACATCTTCCAATTTTTGTTAATTTTCATCAGCAAATCAGAACAAAGTTTTTACTAAAGTTTTTTGATCTGATAAAAAGCTGATAAAAAGATTCTCTATGTTTATCAATATAATTAACAATATAAGGTGCAGCAATCTCTATAATTGCTTGATAAATAAATAAATAAATAAATAAATAAATAAATAAATAAATAAATAAATAAATAAATAAATAAATAACACCATTGTTATAATTGTTATAAAAGCTAAGTTTTATTTTGCCATACATGACGGTATAAGCCATATAGATCAATGCCATTGCACCAAAAAAATAAAAAAGGTATATAGCATAATGTTTTGTGTTCATGTTGCCTATGGCAGCACTAAACATAGCCAAACCCTCCACTGCTTAATTTTCGATTTCCTAAATGTGTACCTATTAAAACATCATGCATTTGTTTTTTTGAGATTGCTAGATTCAATTGTTTACTTATATTTTTATATATTAGTTATTTATATTAATTAAACAAAAAATTAGAGAATCTCTTTATATCGCTATAAAGTTCAGACTATATCATCAACCANAATTATCTTTGTCTATAGACTATTTCCTTTTTTACTGTAAGTTACTTAGTATA
>NW_003308182.1:3389-4074 GCF_000143455.1 Volvox carteri f. nagariensis | reverse complement strand
TTTAACTCGTGAAATACGTATTTCTTCTATTAATGGTAAAACTTCTAATACTGGCATTGGGCATGCTTCTACATATTTATCAATTAAATCACGTTTAGAAGTTCTATTACCAATTAAACCGGCTAATCTTAATGGGTGCGTACGAGCTTTTTCACGTACTGAAGCTGCTATTCTATTAGCAGCAAACAAGGCATCAAAACCATTGTCTGTGACAATAATACAATAGTCGGCATAATTTAAAGGTGCAGCAAAACCACCACAAACAACATCACCCAAAACATCAAATAAGATAATATCATATTCAAAAAAAGCATTTAGTTCTTTTAACAGTTTTACTGTTTCACCAACTACATAACCACCACAACCAGCTCCTGCTGGTGGCCCACCTGCTTCTACACAATCTACACCCCCGTATCCACCATAAATAACATCTTCCAATTTTTGTTAATTTTCATCAGCAAATCAGAACAAAGTTTTTACTAAAGTTTTTTGATCTGATAAAAAGCTGATAAAAAGATTCTCTATGTTTATCAATATAATTAACAATATAAGGTGCAGCAATCTCTATAATTGCTTGATAAATAAATAAATAAATAAATAAATAAATAAATAAATAAATAAATAAATAAATAAATAAATAAATAACACCATTGTTATAATTGTTATAAAAAGCTAAGTTTTATTT
>NW_003308182.1:0-904 GCF_000143455.1 Volvox carteri f. nagariensis | reverse complement strand
TATTACTTTCACATGTTTCCTAGTTCAAGTAGCAACTGGATTTGCTATGACTTTTTATTATCGTCCTACTGTAGCAGAAGCTTTTGCTTCTGTTCAATATATTATGACAGATGTTAATTTTGGTTGGTTAATTCGTTCAATTCACCGTTGGTCTGCTAGTATGATGGTTTTAATGATGATNTTACACGTTTTCCGTGTTTATTTAACTGGCGGTTTTAAAAGACCTCGTGAGTTAACGTGGGTTACGGGTGTAATTATGGCTGTTTGTACAGTATCTTTTGGTGTAACAGGTTATTCTTTACCATGGGACCAAGTTGGTTACTGGGCAGTTAAAATTGTAACTGGTGTTCCTGAAGCAATTCCTGGTGTTGGTAGTTTCCTTGTTGAATTATTACGTGGTGGTGTTGGTGTTGGGCAAGCAACTTTAACTCGTTTCTACAGCTTACATACTTTTGTATTGCCGCTTTTAACTGCTGTTTTCATGCTTGCTCATTTCTTAATGATCAGAAAACAAGGTATTTCTGGCCCTCTATAATAAGGCTAGAGCTTGAACCTCACGGCGCGCGATAAGTTTGTAGTTTAATTTTATTAAACTAAATTAAAAGGCATTCCCGAGAGGGGCTTTGGCAGAGTAAGGGCTAAACCCTAAGTTTAGACTAGAGTAGCTTTAAACTATGTCAGGTTTCCTCCCCCTTCGGGAATGTCATCTTATGTAGCTTAACTCTATTCAACAATAAACAAACTACGACTAAGAAATGTAAACTACGGAGTCTATCCACAATAAACTAAGGGCCCTCGGCACGAACTTACAATAGGGGGAAGTTTTTCACCCATGTTGGAATTCCTACAACCATCGTTCGGAGTAGGGAGGGGGTAGTTTAATGACCTTTCGGGAAGCAGCTAC
>NW_003308181.1:5391-6547 GCF_000143455.1 Volvox carteri f. nagariensis | reverse complement strand
CCTGAGGAGAGGAGAGGAGAGAAAGCGGTACTTGAACACAGGGACAAACCTGTTGGCAGGTGTTTTAGCATAGCGTTCCGTTTGATGAACCCACCCACTGACGGGCCTTTTCCATAGGCGGCTTGGTGCTTAACGAAGGCATGTAATTTGAGCCACGAATGCTTTTAGCTTTCTGGCAAGATATGTCATCATCAACAGAAAAGCCTATTTAAGCAGCCCCTCGCACAAATGTGTCTGGTCGTACTTCGCGAATAAAGTGTTCGTACATCGTCCCAAAAAAGCCAGGAGCGAATTTTGCCGCGCAGATGCGCGCGTGCGATTCACAAAATGCGCCTGTACAAGTGTATATAAATTTTCTTGGCGGATGAGGACCACGTGCGGCAGCGCGTTGCGCAAGTGGGCATGTTGGCCATAGCCGCACGCGGCATGCATGCTGGACTATTGCCTGGATGCTTTGCAGTAACTGAAATGAAAGCACCGAATGCCAACGTCCTAGCTTGCAACTCTGGGCTCGTGAAACTGCCGCGGAAGATGAAGCGCTGGCGAAGAGGCAGTTGTATGCAGCACCTTGTTCAGAGTAAAGTCAACTTACAAAGTTGCGCAAAGTATAACATACATAAACTTAATTAAACATAAGAACAGATAAGACGTTTAGAGCCTTGTCGGTGACATGGACGCCGCCGTTGGCTTGGAACAGCTATTTGCTGTGCATAGGGACGTGCCCGCGTTAGCCGTGTTGCAACAGCTCAGGATGGATTTCAGCCAGCAACAGCCTCAAGAGCTGCTGCACAACCACCGGGAATGTCTTCAGTTGGGCACGTGTAGTTTTGGTCGGCGGGGTCGAGCAACGTACGCAATGCGCACAGAAACCAAGGTGCAGCGTTCTGTAACATCGCCAACATATCCGGTACGCGGTGGCAGGCTTGCCGAGCACGAAATGAAGGGGGGGTCGCATCTCACCATTCAACTAAGCATGCATGTGCTCGGTTGAATGCTCGGTAGCGTGCGAGTTTACCCCTATCAGGATGGTTGTTTGCATATCCCTCCAAGCGAGAGGGCTTGCACCTATGCTGATGTCCGTTCCAAGAAGTGAACTGAGGACTGATGCTACGGTGAAAGATTTGCACGTAAATTCGCCCGTGCGCCAAACGCCCTG
>NW_003308181.1:0-1030 GCF_000143455.1 Volvox carteri f. nagariensis | reverse complement strand
TGTTTTTTTGCCTGCCCGGGGTGGGTTGGGGGGTTGTAATTGTTGTTGTTTTTGGTGGTGGTGCCGGTGGTGGTGCCGGTGGGGGAAAAACCTGGGGACTTTGGGTTTTGCAATGTTTAGCATTGCTTGCCCCCC
This sequence comes from Volvox carteri f. nagariensis, assembly GCF_000143455.1. NCBI lineage: Eukaryota > Viridiplantae > Chlorophyta > Chlorophyceae > Chlamydomonadales > Volvocaceae > Volvox > Volvox carteri. The sequence continues at coordinate 895 of NW_003308181.1, read as the reverse complement.
CGGGAAGGCGCGCAAAATCGTGCCAGGTTCTCGAGGGGGGGGGGTTTTTGCTTTTCCCCCCGTTTCCCCCCCCCCCCGTTTCCCCCCTTCCCGCTTTTGACGTTGGCTTTCCAGGTGCTTGGGATACGGCGGTTCGGCTTTTACATGGGAATGAAGGAATTCCCCCTCTTTTCCCTCTTTCTCCCCCCCCCGCCATACCCACCTTCTATCTCCCCCCCCCCTCCCCGCCTTCTATCTCCCCCCCCCCCGCCATACCCACCTTCTATCTCCCCCACCGCCCTCCCCGCCTTCTATCTCCCCCCCGCCCGGCCCCGGCCCCCCAGATGTGCTCCTTCAATCGTTTGAAAGTGGAGGACTCTTGCGGGCCGATGAACACCATGAGCATTGCCGTACTGATGAAGCGACTGCTGGCATCTGGAGTGCGGCTGGAAGAACCCTTCGTGACAGGTGTGCGGGGGTATGTGCGTCTGAATGTATGTATGTGCGTATCTGGAAATGTTGTTTAGGAAAATGGCAAGGATGATGTGTGTTCATCGATCTCTAGGCCAGTACGACAGGGGTAAGGCAGGTACGACATGCTTCTTTGTGAAACATGACAGGGTGGCAAACCCTCCAAATCCGCTTTCCCCGCTCTTTTTCCCCAACCCCCCCATCCCCCTCAATTCGGGCCCGATTGCTGTAGCGTTTTGATGTTTGGATGCCTTGACAATGGCAGCTTGATGTTGGGTTTTCAAATTGTCAGTGAGTGTCTTTCCCCCGCGTCTTCTCCTTCGCCTGACTACTTCCCCAGCCATTACTAGTTGGTAAATTTTCCTTACAACATTTCCGGATGCAGTATTTGTCTATTCCTGGAATATCTTTCTATCTATGGTATCAGCACCACTCGTATCTGTGG
>NW_003308180.1:5413-6553 GCF_000143455.1 Volvox carteri f. nagariensis | reverse complement strand
GAACATGTAGTCCTTGGGGCCTAGCCAGCCTGGGACCTGCGCAAGCGACTCATAACGGAACTCCGGGATGTGCAGGTGCTTATTGACTTCGCGTCCATCCCAGATGAGGCGGAGCTTGCCTTTCTGCTCTACGACGCCCAAAGGACAGGTCATGAAAGGGCGGGACTGGCAAGGTTTGATGGTCTCTGACTCCAGCAAACCCTCGATGGCAGAAGACACAAAATCCCCGTGGTCCCGTGCAGATTGGTGATTCTTGCCCCAGTACGGCCGGGGGGGGAGGTCCTGAGTGCCACATCAGAGGGAACCCTTGCAGGACCCAGCTCAGCATGAGCTGGTTCACCACTGTCGCCTTCCAGACCGCGGCACAGGCTCTCAAGCGCCCCCGCATCTTAGGCCTATCCTTGCTACCCATGCGAGGAGGTGTGGCTTCACAAGGCGGATCAACAGGCAAAGGTGCTGGGTTCTCACCTTCTGGGACTGCTTGTTCATTCCTCGAAGGGGCTCCTGGGTCTGGATGTGATTCCTGGGCTTGGCGGGCGACCTTGGTCCGGGGCCGGGTGGGCTCTGCAGGGCCGGGTGCGGGACGCTTGGCAGTGTTCTTGGTCTCCACTTGTGTGTTGTCTCGTTGGACAGGGGGGGGCTGCACGGGGCGAGGGGCTCTAAAACCCGCGGCGACGAGCAGTGTGCCCAGTACTGTGGCGGCCAAATTCTCTGCATTGCAAGAGACAAAAGATAAAGGAGGGGGAGATGAGTAGAGGCCGGGGCTCATGGCGACTGAGGCTATGAAACGGTGGGAAGCCGCCCCTCCTGGGATGACAGAAAACCGAACAGGCTACTCAGGGGCGACCTGCGCCGCAGGGGACGGGGCCACCAGAGCCATCAACCTGTTCGATGCCTCTCTGTCGTTGTTGGGTACATGCATGAAGAGGGAAACTCGGACGGAGGAAGGACAGGTCCAGCCTGAAGCCGGCCACCTGGGCCTGGAAGCCGCCATGGTCAACAGGACCGAGCCAACACGGCAATGAGGCCCCAAGGCCAATCACAGGCGCCACCAAGGGCAAGAGCTCGCGCGCGTTACAAAGAAACCTCCCTCCAGGGTACAACTTGGTCCGACATCTTCTAGCGGTGGAAGGTCTGGAA
>NW_003308180.1:3264-4980 GCF_000143455.1 Volvox carteri f. nagariensis | reverse complement strand
AAGGCAACGACTTGAACGCCGAACAAACACCAAAACAGCAAGATAAGCCTGAAAGTTTTCCTGATAAAGGCGTTTGGGATGGCGGTGCTGTTGTCGGTAATGCATCGGCAATGGTGTTGCTGCCAGCGGCGACCGATGACACGGGCGCCATTACCCCTGCCTTCCATGGCGGTTGTGATCAGCATAAGCGCAAGCTGTCACCCAATCAGCTCGACAACAATGAATGCGGCGAGGCGCCCAACCCGAGCGCTCGCAGTGCCAAGCGGGCTCAGACACAGCACATTGATTTGCTATGCGGTTGCTTGTTTTGGGCCTTTGCTTGGTCGGATTTACTTTTTGTTCACAAACAGTGCCAGAACTATCTATGCATGTGCATGAAGAGTGCGCACATGAACGAAAACGCGCCAACTCAGTGCGTGCCTCTTGGTCTATGAGGGGAGTTGTAACTTATCGGGGGGGGGGGAGTCTGGGGGGGGTGTAGCCCCCCCTAGCGCCCCACTCTTAAGGAATACATTACGGCGACGCTAGCAACTTTGTTACTTAGGTTGGAATAAATTGAGACCCCCCCTAAATGAAAAAAAAATCACTGGTTGGAATGGCTGTTCATCACAGCCTGTGCTGGTGAGAGTTTTCAAAACCAGCCGGCCTGTGCTGGGAAGTTGCCAGACATTGCAGTTATAAAGGACCATGACGAGCCTTTGTTGTGGGCTTGTCGATGAGGGGTGGGCTTCACTGAAGTCTGCCCAATTATCTCAAACTGCTACAGTTTTGTGGTAAGGAAGTGGGAGAGGCTGGGCACTGCCTGGTCCCCACAGCATGTGCTGGGGTTTTGTAAGTATGGTGATAATCGTTACATGCCAGGCAGTGTTAGCCTGCCAGAACCTTGCCAACATTGATGCAGAACAGACATCAGCTCAGCGGCATGGTTTAACCCAAGCAGACACTCTCCAGCATATTGAACTCCTCTCACCGTCTACCCATCGTCTATTCTTCGTCTACAATAGATGAATCGACTATAGACGACATGTATAGACGACTCGACTTTAGACGAACTATTGTAGACGACTCGTCTAATAGACGGGTCTTCAGGATATAGACGACCGAAAAAAATACAGACGCATGACCAAGTCATTCCCCGAGTTAACTTCTTATCGATCAGCAGTTCCGTTGCCTTGGGCATCGGTGCATCGATGAACTTGTGGATCGAAAGCTGGCCCTTGCCAGTCGCTCGTGAGGTTCCTCGCGTGGCCGAGGCAGTTCCCCCCTGACTGCTGGCAGCTGCTGTGCTGCTTGTTGAGAGCTGTTCCGCCGGGATGGAGTCGCACGCAGCCTCCGCAGTTTTGGCCGCTACCTCTGCCGCGTGCCGTGAGCAGAAGTCGGCACAGACGGCCGGAGGGATGCACTTGCATTGGGATGCTACGTGCGCAATGAGGGATTCCACTTTGGCTCTGTGAGCGGGGAAGGTTGTCAAGCAGAACTTGCACTTGCGAGCATAGCGCTTGGAGCTAGAGCTATAGTCACCGACTTCTTCGAAATAATCCAACACAGCACTAGGCTTAGGTCCCGGTTTAGCGCGTTTTGCTTCGCGCACGTTTTCCATTTCGCGGGTTGTTATGACAACAAGGTATGTTGCAAACCCAGTGATAAGCAAACCCTAAAACCTAATCCTAAGTATGAACTAATTACACCAATGACTCGGGAAATGTCATAGCTCGA
>NW_003308180.1:0-3072 GCF_000143455.1 Volvox carteri f. nagariensis | reverse complement strand
CACTAGCTCCGAAGTTTCGACATGGTCTCAGAAGCGCGCGCTAACGAACTGCAAAACCTTACACACTCCCCTCCTTAAAAACAAGCACCGTCCTCGGTGCGAAAACGTCACTAAGCGGCCATAGTCGTGCGCCTCTCCGATTCCCTGAACGAAATCGGTACCAGGCTAACGAGGGGAAGGCAAAAGGGAACCGGAGTCAAGGCAAAACCTTCCCCGCACTGGATACCGGCCTATAATGTGGCGCACAACTCCTACCATATCCGGCTTAAGAATCCGGACATACGCAAAAGCTGCTACGAAAACGACTTAAATCTGACTACACGGAACCCAAATACCCAGACGCGAACACACACGTGAAATGCAATACCACACTACGTTGAACTGACTGGTGTAATCTACGGACAGGAACAGAACGAAGACGCACAGATATACCGAATACACATGATGACACACACACACACATCCAGCCGCAGCTCTATTCTGCTAAAAACTGTACGATCCTTGGGGCATGCTCCGGGAACTTGGCTCTGAACCACGCATAGCGATCTGATAGCCTAAACGCGGTCCAGCTTGGGCTCCTCAGGAAGGCACGAAGCGCTGGCAGGTTGTGCACGTCGTCGTATGGTTCCCATGAGGGGTCGCGTTTGCTACTAGCGGACCACTGCACGAGGAACATGACGGACGGGCGTGCGCGCTTGTTATACCCTAGGCGAACAGCTGTAACAACAGTATCTGCACTGTCATATGGGGATTCTAGTGCAGTAGGGGCTGCAGGGGGAGGTGGTGGGCGGCCGGGGAAGAGCGCTGGGTCGTTGTCCGTCCATGGGAGAAGGCGGCTGATGTGGAATACTGGATGCAAGCGGCCGAGGGAGGCTGGAAGGTGAAGGCGGTATGCAACTGGCGAAATGACGGAGGAGATGAGGAAAGGGCCGAGGTAGCGAGGGCGGAGTTTTGGGGAGGGGTAGGTCGGCAGGGTGAGGTGTTCTGTGGACAGTCGGACGCGATCGCCAACTTTGAAGGTGATGGCGCGGCGATGCTGGTTAGCTGCGGCGGCGTAGCGGGTTTTGGCGGGCTTGGATTTTCGCGGTTGATGGTGGCATGGATGTCGCTCATACGCTGCTGCAGTTCTGTAGCCTGCGGGTGAGAGGAAGTGAAAGCGCTTTGGGGGCCGTGGAGGGAGATGGGAGTGCGCGGGTGGTAACCGTGATTGGCGTAGAATGGTGTCATGCCAGTGCTTGCGTGGGTGGCGTTGTTGTATGCTGCTTCGGCGATCGGAAGGTATGATGCCCAGTTGTCCTGCATAGGTTGGATGTAAGCGCAGAGGATCTGTTCAATAGTGCGATGTGTTCTCTCGGTTTGACCGTCAGTTTGCGGATGATAGGCGGAGGAGATGTTAAGGGACGTGCCAAGGTGCTCCCAGAAGGTGCGCCAGACGTCGGACATGAAGCGGGAATCTCGGTCGGAGACGAGGGTTGTTGGAAGACCGTGTAGACGGTAGACGTGGGTGAGGAAGAGTAGGGCGGTGTCGTGGGCGGTTGTGGTCTTGTTAGTGAGTGCGAAGTGGGCTTGCTTGGTGAACATATCAACGAAGGTGAGGATTGCGGTGTAGGTGCGGCCGTCTAAACCTTTAGAGGGCGGTAGGTCGGTGATGAAGTCCAGAGACACGTGTGTCCAGGGTTGCGTGGGAGTGGGTAGCGGGTGGAGGAGGCCAGGCGGAGGCTGGGTGGATGGCTTGGTGCGTTGACAGATGGGGCAGGACTTGACGTAGGCTTTGACGGTGCGGGCCATGTAAGGCCACCAGTAGCGGGTTGATATCGCGGCGAGGGTGCGACGGAAACCAGGATGACCAGAGTAAGCAGCATCGTGGAATTCGTGAAGTAGGCGGCATCGTAAGGATGGGACGTTAGGGATGGCGATGCGGTTGGCGAAGTAGAAGAAACCGTCTGGGGAACGTTGGAGGTAAGGCTTGGTGGATGTTGAATTGGAGTACATGGGGTCGGCGGTGTATCCGAAACGGATGTCATCTGCGAGGCTGGGGTCTGGCACGACATGGGCTGCGATGGTGAAACAGGCATGATGAAGGGCATGGTTAGCTGCGACGTCGACGGGTGGTGAAGTGGAGGGCCAAAGCGGGGGAGGTGATGGAGATGTAATGGAGGTTAGGTTGGGGCGATAAGTGATTGTGATGTAGCCTTGAAATGGGGCGAGGAGCTGAGCCCAACGGGCTTGACGACGAGACAGGTCCTTTTGTGTGAAGAAGCGTTGCAAGGTGTCGTGGTCTGTGCAGAGCGTAAAGTGGCAGCCTTCGAGATAGCACCGGAACTTACGCACTGCGTGTACGACAGCAAGCAACTCCAGCTCGTGAATGGGGTAGTTGGCTTCGTGACGGCTGAGCTTGCGGGACTCGAATGCCACGGGATGTAGGGCGCCGTTGCGTTCTTGAAGGAGCACAGCGCCAATGCCGAGGATGGAGGCGTCGGTATAAAGGGTGAAGGTGGCGTTGGTGCCGGTGTCTGGGATGATGAGAGCTGGGGCTGACATTAGGGCGTCGCGGAGGGCATGGAAGGCGGCGACGGCGTCGGCGGGTAGGACCTTGGGAAAGGGCTGGGTTGTTTTGGTGAGGGTGGTAAGAGGAAGGGCGATGCGGGCGTAGTCTTTGATGAAGCGGCGGTAGAACCCAGTGAAGCCTAGGAAGGCGCGAACGTCGGTGATGGAGGAAGGAATGGGGAAATTGGCAAGGGCGGTGAGCTTGTCAGGGTCTGTCGTGATGCCGTCGCGGGAGACGATGAATCCGCAGAACTTGGTGGAGGGTTGCGCGAAAGAGCACTTGGAAAAGCGGACATGGAGGTGGTGGTCTTGAAGGGTGCGTAGAACGGCTTCCACGTCGCGGCAATGGTCTTCAAAGGTGCGGGAGTAGATGAGGACGTCGTCGAGGTACACAACCGCACACTTGTTGCGGAAGGGGCGGAGGACGTCGTTCATGAGGGACATGAAGGTGGCGGGGGCTCCTGTAAGTCCGAAGGGAAGAACAAGCCATTCGTACAGACCATACTTACACCGAAAAGCCGTTTA
>NW_003308179.1:5937-6848 GCF_000143455.1 Volvox carteri f. nagariensis | reverse complement strand
TCATCGTCTATAATCAAACACCAACTTCAACTAGTAGTGCATAGGCGAAGCTTTTTTAGCCAGTTGGCCACAAGACCTTGTGAAACTAGGTCCTTTGGCCCTAACGAATGTGGTTGCAGCCAACTACTAGACCGATGGTCTCCGTATGCTTAACATGGCAACTCGCTGTGGAGCAGCTGCTTTGTTCGCTTCGCCAAACTTAACGACGACTACGTAAGTGAGCTACTAGTTTAATCATCCGGCCAAATTTGGCCGGATGATCTAAAGTACATTGTAATTTAACTAGTTACTGTTTCTCGTTGGAAAACCTAACGTAGTAGGCCTTCGGCCGAAGTCTAGCTGTATTTTAACTAGTAGCTGACTAACGTAGTAATGTATCCGGCCTTCGGCCGAATCATTGTAGTTTTATGCGATATCCGACCTACGGCCGGATAATAAACTACATTCCACAAGTAAGGTAACGCGTGAGTAGGCTGCGCCAATCACGAAAAAAAAAGGGGATGGGGGTACATTGTTCTACAAAACAAACGACTTTGTGCCATCAGAGCGTAGCCTTTCTTGTTAAGAAACCTTGATTATAAGGACTTTTAACTATAGTTACAATCCTAAACTTTTTTAAGTACTTTTACGACTTGGTAACGTGCTTTAGCACGTTTATAAGCAAAATTTGCTTCTACTTTTTCTTTAACACCTTCTGCTTTTTCTAAATTTACTTTTGCTGATTCAAAAGCTTCTTTAGCTTCTTCCGGGTTAATGTTTTCAGCTGANACAGCTTCATTTGCTAAAATTGTTACTTGATTTTGTTTCACTAACGCAAAACCACCCATGATAGCATAAGAGTTCCAATCATCTTTTGAACCTGTAGCTTGACCACCACGGATAAGCATAGCACCAACATCTAACCCTGTAAT
>NW_003308179.1:0-1369 GCF_000143455.1 Volvox carteri f. nagariensis | reverse complement strand
GAAAGAAGTCATCCCCTTTGGGGCACCTTTGGTTCTTCCCCTAAAGTTCCCCATTAGGGGAAGAACCAGAGGGGGATGATTTCCCCTTCTTGTTCTTCTTCTTCTTCTTCTTCCCCTAAAGGGGAACTTTAGTTCCCCTTTAGGGGATAAACTAAAGGGGAACTTTAGTTCCCCTTTAGTGCTCTTCCCCTTCGGGGATGACTTTGGTTCCCCTTTAGGGGATGATGTTCCCCCTTCGGGGATGTCGTCTTCCCCTTTAGTTCATCCCCTTTAGGGGAAGAACTTTAGTTCCCCTTTAGGGGATGATGCCGAAGGGGGGGAAGCATCCCCTTTGGGCTCCCCTAAAGGGGAACCGAAGGGGGAAGGTAAGGAAGCAAACGAGGGGAAGGGTCTTCGCCCTTGAGCCCTAGCGTTAATTAGTAACGCTAACGTCGTCCCCTTCGGGGAATGGCTACGACATGACTATTGTAGTTTAGACTACGTTACAACATTGCTTTGTTCGAGAAATTCACAGTGGGCTTCGTTAAGCTACTACTTGTAGTTTATATCCCCGCTTTGCACTCATTCAAATATTAGCGTGTCTAGCTTGGTGGAGAGCATGAAATGTTGAACGATGGTATTTAACTAGGTTAGAACTATAGGAAATAGAGTAACGCTTTCCTTGTCTTCCCCTTTAGGGGAACCCCTTCGGTTATATCCTAGGGTGACCGCGTCCCCCTTTGGTTGTCTTCTTTGGGCTCGTCAAGTTTGGTCTAAGTCCCCGAAGGGGAACCAAAGGGGACAACCAAACTTGACGAGCCCAAAGAAGACAACCAAAGGTTCCCCAAAGGTTTCCATCCCCTTTAGTTCCCCTTTAGGGGATGAACAAAGGTACAACCTTTGGTTTTCTGTCCCCTTTGTTCTCCTTTAGGGGATGGGGAACAAGTTTGGTGCCCCCCCCTTGGGTTCCCCTAAAGTTCATCCCCTAAAGTTCTTCCCCTAAAGGGGAACTTTAGTGTTCTTCTTCCCCTTTAGTTCTTCCCCTTCGTATCCCCGAAGGGGAACACCCCTTCGTCTTCCCCTTTGGTTCCCCTAAAGGGGACGAACCCCCTTCTTCATCCCCTAAAGGGGAACCGTAGGGGAGTTCTTCCCCTTTAGGGGTTCCCCTAAAGGGGAAGAACACCCCTTTGGTTCCCCTAAAGGGGACGAACTAAAGGGGTTCCCTTTAGGGGAAGAACACTAACGGGGAAGAAGGGTTCCCCTTTAGGGGAAGACTTTGGTTCTTCCCTTTTGGTTCCCCTAAAGAAGACGAACTCAAGGGGACAACCCTAAAGAAGACAACCCTTTAGTTCTTCCCCTAAAGGGGAACCCCTTTAGGTCTTCCCCTAAA
>NW_003308178.1:5127-6550 GCF_000143455.1 Volvox carteri f. nagariensis | reverse complement strand
AATCCCAGAGCACGTTGCCGTGCGGGGTCTCGACCAGGAGCGCGCGCTGCCCGATGGCGAAGCCCGGCTCGCTGCCTATGCCCGTGAGGCCCGGCCCCTCCTGCCGGAATCGCGCCCGATGCGACCGGCGAAGGTCCTGGAGCGTGGTCCAGCTCTGCCCCTCCCAGTTCACGAACTGGCGCTCGTCCTCGCAGATGGGGCAATGCCCCGGAGGCGTTTCGCTCTCGGGGTACTGGGTACCGCACGCGCAGCAGATGAAGCGGGGCATCGGTCTGTCTCCCCTCGGCGAGGACCGTCGGCTGATGGGCCACCAATAATCCGCTCATGCGCATGACGCCAAAGGAAAATACCGCCCCGCCGACGGGCCGCGCCCCAATGCGTCAGCCACGCCGCATGATCGGTGGGAATTGATATCCCTCAAGGACAAGGCCTCGGGTGCCCGTCACGGTCGGCCCATCACCGATGATCGACAAGCCGGAGCCTCGGCTCACCGGGAATCCACACGAGAGGACACCATGACCGCAAAGATGAAGGCCGCCATTTTCGTCGAGCCGAACAGGATCGTCCTGGACGAGAAGCCGATTCCCGACGTGGGACCCCTGGACGCGCTGATCCGCATCACCACCACCACGATCTGCGGCACCGACATCCACATCCTCAAGGGCGAATACCCCGTCGCCCGCGGGTTGACCATCGGTCACGAGCCGGTAGGCATCATCGAGAAGCTCGGCTCCGCCGTGGAAGGCTTCCAGGAAGGCCAGCGGGTCATCGCCGGCGCCATCACGCCGAGCGGACACAGCCATGCCTGCCTGTGCGGCTGCCTTTCGCAGGACGGGCCGCGCATGAAATACGGCTTCAAGCCCATGGGCGGCTGGCGCTTCGGCAACACCATCGACGGCGCGCAGGCCGAATACCTGCTGGTGCCGGACGCCATGGCCAACCTGGCGCCGATCCCGGACGGGCTCAGCGACGAGCAGGTGCTCATGTGCCCCGACATCATGTCGACGGGCTTTTCCGGCGCGGAGAGCGGAAAGATCCGCATCGGCGACACGGTGGCGGTGTTCGCGCAAGGCCCGATCGGGCTCTGCGCGACGGCGGGCGCCAAGCTCATGGGAGCCACGAAGATCATCGCGGTCGATTCCGTGCACGCCCGCATGGAAATCTCCCGCAGGATGGGCGCGGACCACGTGGTCGACTTCTCCAAGACCGACGTGGTCGCCGAGATCATGCGCCTCACCGACGGGCGCGGCGTCGACGTCGCCATCGAGGCGCTCGGCCGGCAGGAAACCTTCGAGGCGGCCCTGCGCGTGCTCCGCCCGGGCGGCACCCTCTCGTCCCTGGGCGTCTACTCGAAGGACCTGACCATCCCGCTGGACGCCTTCCTGGCGGGTCTGGGCGATCACACCATCGTCACGACTCTCTG
>NW_003308178.1:0-920 GCF_000143455.1 Volvox carteri f. nagariensis | reverse complement strand
AGGCCATCCTGAACGGACGCAAGCGCACCCTGCACGTGGTCGGGATCGCGCTCTCGCCGGAATTCATCTATGCGCTCGGCCCCTGGGACATCATGCCGGACGACCGCCGGTTCGGCATCGTCTGGATGTCGGAGAAGACGCTGGCGGCCGCCTACGACCTGACCGGCGCCTTCTCCAGCGTCGCCCTCAAGCTCCTGCCCTATGCGTCGGAGAGCGCGGTGATCGATCAGCTCGATACGCTGCTCAACCGCTATGGGGGCCTCGGCGCCGTCGGGCGCAAGGACCAGACCTCCCACGCATTTCTCGACGCGGAGCTGAAGCAGCTCGAAGCGATGAGCCGGATCCTGCCGCCGATCTTCCTCCTGGTGGCGGCCTTTCTGGTCAACATGACGCTCACGCGCCTGATCGCCCTGGAGCGGGAGCAGATCGGCCTGCTCAAGGCCATCGGCTACAGCAACATGGCGGTCGGGCTCCACTACCTTCAGTTCGTGAGCGCCATCGCGGTGATCGGCGCCGCCATCGGCATCGCGGCCGGCACCTGGCTCGGCGGCGGCCTCACGCGGATGTATTCCGATTTCTTCCACTTCCCCTTCCTGGTCTTCCGCATCGACCCCGCCACCTACCTGCTGGCCGTGGGAACGACCGTGGTCTCCGCCGTGCTGGGCGCGTGGCAGGCCGTGCGAGGCGTGGTGCGCCTGCCGCCCGCGGTGGCGATGACCCCGCCCGCGCCGACCCAGTACCGCCAGTTCCTCGTCACGCTCTATCGCGCCCTCGGGCGCATCTCGCAGACCGTGACCATGGTGGTGCGCCATCTCTCCCACGGCTGGATCCGCACCGCGTCGAGCGTCCTCGGAATCGCGCTGGCGGGCGCGATCCTCGTCGGATCCCTGTGGAGCTTCGATTCCATCGACTTCATGATC
>NW_003308177.1:5489-6614 GCF_000143455.1 Volvox carteri f. nagariensis | reverse complement strand
AGATCGCCTAAGTCCCTCAAATTCAACCGAAGGTACAAGTGGAACTGGAGGCGCATGTGGCACAGGAGGCGCAGGAGGCGAAGCAGCAGATCCACTAGTAACCTCTCCCCCCCCACCCTCCGAAGCCGACACTGGTGCGGGTGGAGAAGGACCCGACGAAACGCTACCACTAGGGCTCCCACGCACTTGAACGGCGGTAACCCCACTAGGTGCCGGCTCATCATCGGAGTCGTCTAGAACCGGATTAACATTTCCTACCCGGTTCTGCACCTCATCATCAGAAGCATCATCCCAAAGCGATGCAAGCACAGACTCCTCATCAAATTCAACGTCCCGACTCACTACTACTCTATTGAGTTCGGGAACAAAGACGCGGTAGGCCCTAGAACCGGCCTCGTATCCTACGAAAATGCCTCGCGACGCAACTTTATCAAGCTTATCCCTATTTTGCTTAGGGATGTGAACGTAGAGGTCGGGAGAGGTCGGGCTTAGAGCAGAAAAACAGTTCGTAAGGGGTATTAGGCAAATCATTAACAGGAGACCTGTTTCGCAAATAATTAGCAGTAATAACAGCATTGCCCCAAGAAGATTTGGGCAAATCGGCCTGAAAAAGCATCACGTGCACCTTCTCCATCAACGTGCGATTTAGACGCTCTGCCGATCCATTTTGCTGTGGCGTGTATGGAGCGGTTGTCTGATTGATAATGCCCCTATCCTTGTACCACGCCGCTAACTCCGCGTTAAGATACTCCCGACACCTATCCGTACGAACTACCTTCGTCTTCTCTCCGCACTGATTTTCTAACATAGTCAGCATCTCCTTCACACAACTCGCCACCTGATCCTTTCGCGACAGAAGGCAAACAACTGACATAGGTGAAAAATCGTCCAAAAACGTAGCAATGTACGAATGGCCATCACGGGAGGTGACAGGAAGCGGACCACACACATCCATATGTACCAAAGCCAACTTCTTATCTGACAATTTGGCCTCGACGCATGTGCCGCATACCGACTCACCCTCTACACGAAAGTCCTTCGCCGGTACAGCGATCCCGGTGACCATACCACCGTCAACCAGACGAGCCAGGTTCCGAAAGCTCAGATGACCGAGCCGGCAGTGCC
>NW_003308177.1:0-994 GCF_000143455.1 Volvox carteri f. nagariensis | reverse complement strand
GAACGAGCCGATACGGAAACCTGCGGAAACGGAAACCTGCGGAAATAGGTTTCGTCACGCTTTCCGCAGCGAAGCCCAAATTGGCGGAAATGCGGAAAGAGAATCCGCATTTCCGCGTTTGCTGTACGGCGGAAAGTCAAAAACAGATTCCAGGCATGCGTTTGCCATTTAAAGACTGCGTTTTACACTATGGAGTTATTAGATTAAGTCAATTGTCAGCAACCACTGGCCCCGACCTGGGGGCTGCCGAAGTCATAGAGATTGACTGTGTTTCTGCTCAGAAGAAGGGTGGAAGGCCCGTTGACGACGTTTGGAAACATTTTGATAGAGGTCCTTACGACAAGAGCAAGAACTGCTATGCAACCTGCAAGGGCTGCCGTCGCCACTGGAGACGTGCTCGCCTTCCTAATGTGACGATCCCGTTTGACATACCGAACGGGCTAGCCTTGCTGCAGAAGTGTTCCTGACCAATAGTCAGGAGTCAGCATAGACTTGTCCGTGAGGCATGCAGACATGCCGGACGGGTATGTGGAGTAGGCATGCAGACATGCCGGACGGTTCGTGTGGGTCACTGCTCCGCAACGGACAGTGAGACGATTACTATTCAGTGTTTCAGGGCTCCCCGGGCCCTTACCCCATGTAACATATGAGTGGCAATTTCTGAGCATCCCAGAGCAATCCGTCAGCCAACAACACTATGGGGGTGATATATGATAGGGCTGCTCAGGCCTGGGGTCTCAGGGTTCAAAGAGAGGCGGGCTGCTTGAAGGGGGCAGGGTGAACACCGTCAAGGGTGTGGGCACACAATAGTTGATCGCTTGGCCCCCACCACCCCATCTACCTTCGAACACGATTGGAATCCACCGGATTCTAGATCCCACTGGACAGAACCGCACTGCCACAAGCTGGTTTCAGACTGTCCATGTCATCGCCACACTGAGAAGAGCTAAAAAAACATCGTTACATATTCATTTTATAGTTTTCGCAGCTTTCC
>NW_003308176.1:5553-6744 GCF_000143455.1 Volvox carteri f. nagariensis | reverse complement strand
CGCCAACATTTGGCGTTTGTGCGTGGGCAATCTGGGAGTCAACAGCAGGAGGGAGGACNCCTGACATGGGGAGCGCGGGTAGCCAATCCACACGGAAGTGTCGTGGTTTACATGGGCCCAGACGTGCAACGTTTTGTGTCAGTGTTTGGTTGTATGGGTGGAATACCGGGGGCGACTTCATGGGCCATGCCCCGCCCAACGGAGAGCTCGATGGATTAAGGCATAGATTGCATATGGCGAACATATTCTTCTCGGCAGACATCTGCATTTTCATTTGTTTTCAATGTAGCTCGTGGTACTGAGTTTAGCGGTTTATCAGAGATTTGTCATTGTTTCCACCCGAACCTATTCATGTGTACGAGTGTTGTGGGATAAACTGGACGGACTGTCGATAAAGTGTGGTGTGAAAACAGTGGGACCTCGACAGCTGACTTGACTGGGTAATGCGGTCGTGGCCCTGAGTGCTTGCCTCCGGTAGTAGTAGTAGTAGTGCCAGAGTACGGTAACCAGGTGTGCAAGTTTTCCCACTCCATGTCGTGGGATCGAATCTAATACACACATGAGGCACTTGTAAGCGGTCCTCTTGCAAAGTTTTTCTGTAAATTCCTTAAAAGTCATGTGCTTTTGGATGCCAGCCCCAGCCAATCCTGCCAACTTGACAGCCAATTCGACACCCTGTCAGGCTAATTCGATACCCTGTCAGGCCAATTTGACACCCCGAACAGGTCAATTCGATACCCTGTCAGGCTAATTCAATACCCTGTTAGGCCAATTCGGCACCCGGACAGGCCAATTCGACACCCGGACAGGCCAATTCAGGCGCAGCACAGCCCAATTCCGAGGCTCCACAGCGCAATTCGAATACCTCCGGCGGGTCCGCCAGAACAATTCCAGACCTCGGCAGACCAATTCTTTTGTCAGGAATAAAATCCAGGCTAATTCTGCGACAGAGCTCTTCCCTAATTCCAGCCCGAATCCTACCCTCCTGGTGTACGCAGAAGTACCACCGCTGCAAACCGCGACCCGCAACGGACCTAGGCTGGATACCGGATGATCACCCGCACGTGGGATAGGCTGGGTGGGCTCGAAGGCATGGTAGGAGGCGACCACTGGGTCAGCCGAACTACGGATCTCGACGAGCTCTTCTGCATACGGGCTTTTATTATCGGAACTAGGCCGTGTGCAAAACAT
>NW_003308176.1:0-997 GCF_000143455.1 Volvox carteri f. nagariensis | reverse complement strand
ATGTGGCCGTGGGGCTGGGGTTGTGTTTTTCTGCAGTGTAAGGACCCTTAGCAACTTGTTTCCGCCTTCCCATATCAACCATCCAGGAAAACAGAAATGAAGAGGCCACGCGTACGTTGGTAATTTCATTTATCCCAGAATCCCAGCCCAAAATAACCGTCATAGCTTAGATTTGAATTCAGGTTCAAACCTGAGTGGAATCCGGAAGAGTTCATTCTCTATGGTATCACTTCAGTAAAAATAACTACAGCGGTTGAGGCAAGTCTGGCCACGTTAAGACAGCTATACACCTGACAAGAACCCATTCACGAAATCCTGCAGCTGACTAGCATCTTAAGCTATGAATACGAACGACAAGTAAGGGAGCCTAAGGCTCTATGTATCCGAAGGATGATGTAGCTATTGTTTGGAAGCGGCCACCTTCTCCACTGCCGCCTCAAGAAGATCTTCCTTTTCAACCTTATCCCCCTTCAACCTTATCGCCTGCCGCCTCTATCCCCCGCCGCCTTCATCCCCTGCCGCCTCCTCCCCTGCCACCTCCTTCCCTGCCGCCATCATCCCCCGCCGCCTCCTCCCCTGCCGCCTCCTCCCCTGGCGCTTTTCGCCTGCCGCCTTCTTCCCCGCCGCCTTCTTCCCCTGCCGCCTTCATCCCCTGCCGCCTCCTCCCCTGCCGCTCCTCGCCTGCCGCCTTCTTCCCCGCGGCCTTCATCCCCTGCCGCCTTCTTCCCCTGCCGCCTTCTTCCCCGCCGCCTTCATCCCCGCCGCCTTCTTCCCCTGCCGCCTTCTTCCCCGCCGCCTTCATCCCCTGCCGCCTTCTTCCCCGCCGCCTTCTTCCCCGCCGCCTTCATCCCCTGCCGCCTTCTTCCCCGCCGCCTTCATCCCCTGCCGCCTTCTTCCCCGCCGCCTTCCTCACCTGCCGCCTCCTCCCCTGTCGCCTTCTTCCCCGCCGCCTTCATCCCCGCCGCCTTCCTCCCCTGCCGCCTCCTCCCCTGCCGCC
>NW_003308175.1:5518-6590 GCF_000143455.1 Volvox carteri f. nagariensis | reverse complement strand
GACGTCAGCCGAAGGCTGTCAAGAGCTTCGTAGCACCCGTTCGGTGCTACAACAAACACTCAGAAAAATTGACAGTTCGCTTTACCTGGGTACGCGGTCCGCCTAATCTGGGTCAGGATAGTCGGAATGGAGCAGGTCGTTGGGGACTATAGACGCAGCAGAGAATTAAATAAACCCCGAGTGAAGGCGAATGGCTGCAAGTGCACCATGGCGCATTTGCATGGTTGGAAGCCACAAAGCGTGAAAAGACATACCGCGTCATTTGGACTTCGTGTCAGCTGGTCTCGAGGGTCTCCATCTTCCGCAGTGTCCTCCAGGGCGACATCTATAGCGGCCATTTACTCGCCACTCCTACCCGAAAGTAACCTATCTTCTATGTAATCAACGCTAAACGCTGAAGTTGGGTAGGTATGTAATACTATTGTAAGATTATCGACTGTGACATGCTTGCAACCCATACCTACATGCGCACCAAACTCTTGTTGTACGGAAGCGTGGTGTATGCATTAATGCATGACAGTGCGCGGCGCTAGAAGTGCTTTTGGTATACTTATACATCTCTATGCCGTTGTTGTGCAATATCTAAGGCGTGTTCCTTTTAAAAAGCTGAAGGTATTTAGACAGTAGGGAAGCATTTCTAAAAATCTCGGTAAACCATTGCAATAAGTATGCCAGTTTATATTATCACCATAGGTTCTTGTGTCGAACGGTGCTAAATGAACCATGGTGCATGCATGGAAGTATTCGGGGCGGAGAAGTCTCAGGCCTCTGCTATGGAAGTCCTGGAGAAACGTCAGCTTGATTGCAGAGTCTGTGGACGCCAGCACACGATTAACTTGTGTTGCTGTGGCCACCCAGCGCCATGCACAATTTTGTGTTCAGGCGCTTTGTGGCTTCGATGGATCTAGCTGTGGAGTTAAGTATGCGTCCTTCGCAGCCTTCGCACCGGCAGTGTTGGATACGGATGCCGGTATGCCATGTTTTCAGACCTGTTGTCGCAGCGCGGGCTTCGAAGCACGTAGAGGGTAGGACAAACTGTCGGGCAGAGCAATTCTTTTGACTGCCCCGGTCG
>NW_003308175.1:0-810 GCF_000143455.1 Volvox carteri f. nagariensis | reverse complement strand
TGCTGTTCCGATTGCATTGGAACACATCGCGGGTCGCGCCACCGGTACGACCGCCGGCGATGTAAGGAACAACGACGCTACCGAGCGCGATTTGCCCGCTGAGGTCAGTGATGAAGCGATAAGGATAAATATTTCGGTACCTAGGCTTAGTAACTCTGCCGATATTCGACGACGATGTTTTTTCGACGACGTTTTTGTTACAAGCTTCAAGCTTGTACGGTCCAGACGAGCCAAAAGGCTCATGAACCGTCGAACTGGAAACAAGAACTTCAAAAGAAAAATGCCAATACCCAACAATAACAGATTGATTAATCTTCAACGTACTGCAACCTGCATCTTCTAATGTCATCCAGGATGTGCGCTAACCCGCGTTGATCCTTGACGCCCATAATCTCGATCGTGCGGTCCTCAGGAGTAACCCCCAGGTCCCAAAGCTTCAAACGGATATTCGCATACGCAGGACAATCTAGCAGCACATGACATTCATCCTCAATAGCTTGCCGGTTCCCACAGACCCGACACCACCGGGCAGACCGTTCCCTACCGTGCGGTCGATTAACCGCCAAAGGGCAAACACACATCCTGAAACGCATCAGCGTGACGTGTTGTTTTGGCGAGATATAGCCGCTGCCATGCTTGGGCAAACCCATCCAATGCTTATAGCGACACATCTTCACCCCTGGTTGCCTATTATCTGAAACAAACAAAGCTGGATCCACTGTCAACCGCTCATTTTCCCAGTCATCATCAAATCGGCTCCGAAGTTCACAGATCAACTGGCCTACATCTAGTGAACGTGTCGCCAGAGCA
>NW_003308174.1:5335-6563 GCF_000143455.1 Volvox carteri f. nagariensis | reverse complement strand
ACAGCTCCTTCCACAGTGTCTTTGGACCAGGGTGCCACACGCTTCTTTGCTGCACTGCGTACTGTCGCAGTGCCGGATGCTGGCAATCTGCTCACTGTGGGCAGTGGCGACGTGTCTTTCCTACTTCACAACCCAAACTACCAGCTGTATGTTCGGAAGTGCTATCCGGACCTCTTCTATGCCCTCTACGAGTCGACAAGCAAGAAGCATGTCGGTGAGGCCCACCTCTTTCTCTGCTTTTACCTGCCAGGCTACCAGTGTGTACAGTTAGGACCCAATGCACATGGTGACTGCATCATCATCATTGTATGCACCATTGTGTGTTCTTGATGTGGGTTGAGATGTACATGAGTCAGTGGGTGGGAGACAGCTTGTGTTCTTTAGACATGTAAATGACTAATGGCTGGCACTGGCCTGCTACACTGCTGGCCCCTCTCCTGTCTGTTGAATGAAGCACCCACCCTTACTGGCACACCGGGTCGGGTATGAGGGACTCTACTTATCCCAACCTGCCATTTTGCCAGGATGGTCTCTAACAATATGGATTCTAGTTGAATATTGCCCTCGAGAACAAGCAATGCATGGACAGTTTTTTTATAAGCACCAGAGCCCTTCTGCAAAGCTATGCCTGTGTCCTGCTGCTGTTGATCATTCACTCCACTCACTTGATGACCAAGGCCACCCCCTTGCCCTTGTGTGTTTTGTTGCAGTTACCGGGACGCCTGGGATTGGAAAGAGCTACTTCTTTTATTACATGCTGTTGCGGCTGCTGCACAGCCCATCGCCACCGCCCTTCATCCTTTGGGAGCACTACGGATTTCCTGGTGTAATGGTGGGTTACCCCTGTACTGTGCTGTATCTGTGTGCTGGTGTAGAAGCGTCTTGACATTTTTCCTTTTTTATGCCCTTTCTGGTCACCAGTGGTGCTACATGCATGAGACAGGCCAGGTCCAGTATTCCAGCAATGGCCGTGTGGCTTTCTTGGAGGCGTTCCGCAATCCCGAGACCTGGTGGGTTCTAGCTGCACAGTGCAGCACACTGATAGTGTGCTACAGGGTGCCATACATACATACCCCCGTCCAGGACATCCAGGACATCCCAGCCATTTCCTTTGGCCTTGCTTTTGGTAGGGGAATGGTTGGGATTTACTTAATAGCCTTTGCCCTAGCTGGGTTTTGTTCAGTTGGGACTTGATAATACACTTTGAGCTCATTATCACTGCAACACC
>NW_003308174.1:0-752 GCF_000143455.1 Volvox carteri f. nagariensis | reverse complement strand
GCTGTTCGCCAGAGTGGCCACCACCACTACCGCCACCACCACCGCCACCACCACCGCCACCACCGCCACCACGGCCACCACAGCCACCACCGCCCGTCAATTTTCCAGTCCGAACGGATAAATAGATTATTAGTCGCGGGAATAAAAGTATTCTTAATCTGTAAGGCGCTGGGGGGGGCTACACCCCCCCCCAGACACCCCCCGATGAGTTACAGTTTAGTTCATACAAACACCGGGTTTGGGGAATGTCACAATACGTGCACACCACAATATCTCCAGATATGCATAATGCACTGCGTCCATGTGTGTGTGTGTGTGTGTGTGTGTGTGTGTGTGTGTGTGTGTGTGTGTGTGTGTGTGTGTGTGTGTGTGTGTGTGTGTGTGTGTGTGTTTTACATGGTTGGGGGTGCATGACCCCATACCTGTAAGACTACCCATAGGAGCCGAGGGCCCAAGGGCAATACTACAACGCCTAAAAGCCACGAAGGAAAGGAAAACACCGCACATCAGCCCAAACTAACATGGCTCCGGGGTACAGCTGCCAGTTGAAGGAATACTTGTCCTTCTTTTCCAGCCACGCGCCGTCGCTCTGCCCCCTCACGATCCGCTGTGTCTGCAGTCGGGGTGTCTTTGCGCCACAGAGTGTGGGGTTAGGAGTCTTAGCTGCAGCGCCGGGGTGGCTGCTGCCATCAAACTCGACGCCCGTGTTTCCTGGCCCATCACGATTTCTCCATATGAAGAACGTTGACGCT
>NW_003308173.1:5266-6620 GCF_000143455.1 Volvox carteri f. nagariensis | reverse complement strand
GTACGCCGGACCAACGATGCATCATAACATTAACTAGTTGTTAGAAAAGCGGCAGGAGTAGGAGCATCCATACGCGCACACAATTAGAACCCCGCCGTGAGATGCGTTGGCGGCTGTGAGGTAGGTGGGGACATGCCTGGAGGCTGAAAGGGCTTCCGGACGCATAAATCGCACCAGGCGCCGTCGTACGCCGGACCAACGATGCATCATAACATTAACTAGTTGTTAGAAAAGCGGCAGGAGTAGGAGACTTCATACGCGCACGCAATTCGAACCCCGCCGTGAGATGCGTCGGTGGCTGTGAGGCAGGTGGGGACATGCCTGGAGGCTGAAAGGGCTTCCGGACGCATAAATCGCATCAGGCGCCGTCGTACGCCGGACCAACGATACATCAAAACATTTCTAGTTGTTAGAAAGGCGGCGGGGAAAGGAGCATCCATACGCGCACGCAATTAGACCCCCCCCGTGAGATGCGTCGGTGGCTGTGAGGCAGGTGGGGACATGCCTGGGAGGCTGAAAGGGCTTCCGGACGCATAAATCGCACCAGGCGCCGTCGTACGCCGGACCAACGATGCATCATAACATTAACTAGTTGTTAGAAAAGCGGCAGGAGTAGGAGACTTCATACGCGCACGCAATTCGAACCCCGCCGTGAGATGCGTCGGTGGCTGTGAGGCAGGTGGGGACATGCCTGGAGGCTGAAAGGGCTTCCGGACGCATAAATCGCATCAGGCGCCGTCGTACGCCGGACCAACGATGCATCAAAACATTTCTAGTTGTTAGAAAGGCGGCGGGGAAAGGAGCATCCATACGCGCACGCAATTAGACCCCCCCCGTGAGATGCGTCGGTGGCTGTGAGGCAGGTGGGGACATGCCTGGGAGGCTGAAAGGGCTTCCGGACGCATAAATCGCACCAGGCGCCGTCGTACGCCGGACCAACGATGCATCATAACATTAACTAGTTGTTAGAAAAGCGGCAGGAGTAGGAGACTTCATACGCGCACGCAATTCGAACCCCGCCGTGAGATGCGTCGGTGGCTGTGAGGCAGGTGGGGACATGCCTGGAGGCTGAAAGGGCTTCCGGACGCATAAATCGCATCAGGCGCCGTCGTACGCCGGACCAACGATACATCAAAACATTTCTAGTTGTTAGAAAGGCGGCGGGAAAAGGAGCATCCATACGCGCACGCAATTAGACCCCCCCCGTGAGATGCGTCGGTGGCTGTGAGGCAGGTGGGGACATGCCTGGGAGGCTGAATGGGCTTCCGGACGCATAAATCGCACCAGGCGCCGTCGTACGCCGGACCAACGATGCATCATAACATTAACTAGTTGTTAGAATGGCGGCAGGAAT
>NW_003308173.1:0-1116 GCF_000143455.1 Volvox carteri f. nagariensis | reverse complement strand
CACACGCCTGGACATTACACACACTCTGAGCATGCTCGTGTGACACATGCCCGTCCCCACCAAGGCCCACATGGGCCTCGTGCTGGGCATGATGCGCTACCTATCCGGCACCTGCACACTCGGGCTGCAGTACCGTGGCGACAGCAGCAGCGACACCAGCAACTTCGGCGGGTACAGTGATGCGGACTGGGCCGGCGATCCAGCCACCCGCCGGTCCACCACGGGCTACACATTCTTGCTCGGCAGTGCAGCGGTCAGCTGGAGCAGCCAGTTGCAGCGCACCTTGGCTGCCTCGAGGCCGAGTACCAGGCCGCCACAGCAGCCGTGCACGAGGCACTATGTGGCTGCACAAGCTGGCGGGCGACCTGGACCTGTTACCCGGCGCCATCAACATCCAGCTGGATTCACAAGGCGCGCTCAGCCTCGGCAACAACCCCATCACGTTGGTGCGCTCCAAGCATATCGATGTGCACCACCACATCATGCGGGAAACGGCCGTGCGCGGTGAGGTTAAGCTCAGCTATTGTACCACCAACAACACGGTGGCTGACATTCTCACCAAGGCACTGGGTGAAATCAAGTTCGTGCACTGCCGCACGGTGCTGGGCGTCACTTAGATCGACAGAGCACCATGCGAAGGGGGCGCGGTCCTGCATGATCGTGTGGGGCGCGGTTATTGGTCGGCACCAGAGCTCTATGAGCACGTCAGTTGGAAGGAGTTGCACGCTGTCCATCCTGCATTAGAGTCCTTTCTTGCGTTCTTTCAGCAGCGTGTTGTCTTAATCAGTGTGGAAAACACGTGCACTCAAGCAGTGCTAGGGTGTCTTTCCTAGTCGTGCCGTACTGGACGGCCCAACCTTGGTGGCAACAGTTTATGGAGTTGGCGGTTGACCTGGTGTTCCTGCCTTCGAATACGGAGCTGTTTGTGCCGGATGAGGGAGGGTCGAGCACCTATCTCCCCCCCTTCCTGGCAGGTCTGGCAGTGCGGGTGCAGTCGTCTTGTGGGTGCTTTGCTTAGCACTCGGTCGGTCAGTGTGGCGCTGCAATTGCGGGGTCGTGTGCCCCCGAGGTGCGCTTTCCTAGCATTTCATGCCCCCCCTGGGGGCTCATAATATC
>NW_003308172.1:2539-5539 GCF_000143455.1 Volvox carteri f. nagariensis | reverse complement strand
GAGAACTGTTCACTTCAACATCTTCAGGAAGGGTTGGCCAGTGATTTGATCAGTGGTCAAAAATATTGTGAGGTCTTTGGATGACTCTTCATCTTATCGCCTTATATAACATCGTCAATGGCTTTGCTTCTATCATTTATTGCTCAGTCCTGCCGTGGTGCGTTACAGTAGCTAAGCCGCCAACCGCAAGCACAACTCCGTAGCAAAGCAACCCGTTGCGAAACCCCCTCCCAACACCAACCCATTGTGAAAGTTGCATTAGTGGCCGATAGTAATGACAGTTACCTGTGTTGCACCGTTAACGAATCTGCAACCTCAAGCGCCCCGACAAGAGCCACGCGGGCGACCCACCCGAAACCAGCAAGGACAAACCAGGGACCGCTGCATTGTGGCAACCCCCGGGGTTGCCCTGGGTGGGTGGGGGGAACGACGAGGCACAGAAAATTGATGAGAGAACGCACCGATACGGGTACTCCAAACTTAAACCCATAATAAAGGACAATTAGTACGATACCGACCTGTGGGTGGGTGGGGGGAAACTAGAGGACACTGTCCCAGCAGCGGGACACACCTCTTGGTAATAGTCAAAACAACGGCAGTTAAAGAACCAATGCGCCTGTGGGACCCAAGTAGGAGCTCGGCGTCCCTTGCCGTACTGCGGTCCGGCACATGCATGCATGCATGCGCCCGACTTCCACGCACCACGGCAGTTCCTTCGCAATAACTTGCCTATCTCTACACTCATACTTCGCTTCGAGAAGTCGAAGCTTATTGCTCAGTCCTGCCGTGGTGCGTTACAGTAGCTAAGCCGCCAACCGCAAGCACAACTCCGTAGCAAAGCAACCCGTTGCGAAACCCCCTCCCAACACCAACCCATTGTGAAAGTTGCATTAGTGGCCGATAGTAATGACAGGTCTTGAAAGGACCCACAAGTGCAACGATCACTGGTTGGTATAGGTCAAGAGGGTCCTCACCCATGCCCCAGCCGCGGTGCTGTCTTCACCATTATGCTCTCGAAACCTCCGCACTCTTCCAGCACCCAGCTGCTGCACCAAGCTGCAATCCGCACGGTTGTTAACGGCAGCGGTCACACCTTCAGAGTGCAGTGAGTGTGTTCCAAAGCGCGGAGACAGCCCTGCCTCCACAAAGAGCCTCCACAGGGGGCCCGGAGCAGTCTGTATGGTTTAGTGGGATGGTTGTGTTAAGCGGCGTGGTATGCTGCTCCAAGCTCAGCATGCCATCCGAGTTGGCCACGACCCAGCGGAGGGAAGGGATGGTGGTGACGATGCCGCACAACCCATATCGTGTCCATCGGTGCCGCTTGCAGCACACACGGACCACTACAAGTGGGGCACGATATGTGTATCAGGGTCTGCATTTCAGGGGTGGCACTGGCACAAAGTTGGCGCCGTCGGCAAAGTCCACTGGGAATGCAATCGTGTATCATCTTGGCGGGTGGATACCCCTTGGGTGACCCCGAGTGGACGGGACTATGCCCTCTTTCAGTAACACAGACTAGCTTGGACGAACGGAAAAGCTGCAGCCAAGACTAAGCTATCACTACTACTACTGTAATTATTACGATGATATGATGACTATTATTATGGATTTTATGAATTTGGGCCACCAGGTTGCATGAGGCCCGAGAGACATGGTGAACCAAAGCCGTGCATGGTGGCGGTTGCATGCATCAGGGCTTGTCCGATGATTGCGAAGGCGGAAACACCACCCAGCGACATTCGCACCCTGTCGCATGTCAGTATCTGGTGAAATTGTAAGGGGGAGCATTAGGTGACTGCTGTCGATGTGACTAAGGCAACTGCAAATTATCCTCGTGACCCCACGGTCTGGCCAGTTGTGCAAACAAAGCAGGGTTTAGCAGCCAAACGAAAGGGCCATGCCCCTTGAAGGGTGCGTCCGCGAACTGGTGGCACTCAAGAGGGAAACAATCCACTGAGATCCAAGCCCTATTACCAGAGCAGTGGTGCACACACGTCATGTGCATGGCCACAAGGGGTCCACCTTTGGATCATCAAGTCTTTAGCAGGTTGGCTTTGATTGTCACCAGCACCCGCTGGGCGTCCAAGCACCCCTGCCGAATGAGGCTCGGTAACACATTAAACATCACCGACAGTTCCAGGAGTCTGAGATGGACCCTCCAGTTCCGATACCCATCAGCCCACAGCAAGGGCACCGTCCTCAAGGACCCAACCAACCCAGCCGCCATACGAAAAACTCGGAACAGCATCTGTGTGGATGGCAAATGGGTGCGCGTGGGTAGGTTGCCAAAAGAGTTTAACCCACCCTAGACTGCAAAGAAACGTGCAATATTTGGCGACTCCGACAGCTCATGGCTGGCGGTAGGACCAGACCTGGACCGGTAAAACTGTGGACCACATTGGGGCAGCAATAGCGACATGCCCGAAAGGTCCGCGATCTCATGCACCCAGTAGGGAGTACAGCTGTTGAACGCTGCGCAGGTTCCACCATCCTCTGCACTGCGAGTCTCATCCTTTCGGGACGAATTGAGCCGTTGATGGTGTCAACACCAAGTCGGTGAGAACCCGCTCTCGCCGCTGGTAGGGCGCCCGCACCCTGGTGTGCGAAAAAACCCCAACAGGCTGGTGCCAGCCTACTGGGCACTGCACAACCTGGGAAAATTCGCCCTTGCTGTGCAAAGCCTAAGATTGCCGAGCTTCCTTGTGCATATCAATGTGGTGATAGCCGGACTTCTGAGACACGGTGGGCAGATAGCCGTGTGGTTGTGGCACTTCCCACAAGCATCCCACGGGACTTATACCTGTAGCTCGGCACCACACGGTGTTCGATAATATAGCATAGCGTGCATCAGAAATTAGGCGGAATTTGGGAGTGGCCTTCTTTAGGAACAAAACCGAGGGGCAATACGCAGCGCAGTTGGCAATCGACTCATGGTCCCGCCCCAGTGGCGACCAGTTCGGTGATCACAAAATTCAGTCTGCTGTTAGGCCGACGGTTGGC
>NW_003308172.1:0-976 GCF_000143455.1 Volvox carteri f. nagariensis | reverse complement strand
AAACTGCCGGCCCGAACGGCCTCATAAGCAGTTGATGCGCGAGGTCCACGAAACTGCCGGCCCATACGGCCTCACAAGCAGTTGATGCGCGAGGTCCACGAAACTGCCGGCCCGAACGGCCACATAAACAGGCGATGCGCAATTCCACGAAAACTGCCGGCCCATACGTCCTCACAAGCAGTCGATGCGCGAGGTCCACGAAACTGCCGGCCCGAACGGCCACATAAACAGGCGATGCGCGATATCCAAAAACTGTCGGCCACATCTGCCTGCGCAGGCAGTCCAAGCGCGGTAGTACTAGCTAGATATAACCTTGGGGAAAGCGCTCTCGGCTTCGTGACTTGTGGTAGTTAAGCCCGGTGTCCGGTAGTTGCTGTGGCGCATCACACCGCCAGTGCCTGAAGGGGGCCGGTGGACAGAGCCAGGGTAGGTTGCATGCCTGCTGCAGGAGCCTGTCGCGTTAGCCCAGCCGTTGAGACCCACGCTGCCTGCTGGCCGCATGAGCCCAGTGTGAATGGTGGTGGTTCGTCCGTGGGCGTCCTCGAACATGCGATCCTCCGTTGCCCAGCGTCCTGGCAGGTTGTAAACCTTGCCCCGGAAATGTGGCGAATACGACAAAGGATCTGTACAACATTATTTGTAACTGGGTGTGACAGCCGGAGAATTCAGTAGTTGTGTAACAGTATGTGTGAAAGACGCTCGAATAAACGACACCGAAGTGGTACGCATTAGAATTCACAACTCAAGATAACAACATTTCATAACGGATTTGAACTCCTAATGTATGGTGGCGTTCCTAGCGGCAATGGAAGCTAAATAGCGGAGGTTGGTTAACCACGTGACAGCTTTCAGCAACGCCTGACCTTCTTCGGACGCATCATCCGCCATTGCTGTTCAAATTAAGTTAATGCGCTCAATAGCGACGCGCACAACCTTCACCAAGGCCCAGGATCCGCGTAATTGCGGGTGGCTGGCT
>NW_003308171.1:0-6582 GCF_000143455.1 Volvox carteri f. nagariensis | reverse complement strand
CGTGAAGCCGTGCACACCGCAGCGTTCCCCGGGATAAATTCAGTCGCAGAAATTCTATAGAATCATACGGATTCAGAATACATTCTATCAACCAGTGATGCTGCGCAGCACAGTTATTGTATAGAAGTAATGTGTGCCATTGGCCCTCGAGTGCATTTATTAATTTTGTCAAACGGATCCAGGATAAAATTTATCATACGGATTCAGGATACAATTCTACCAAACAGCGGTACTGCGCAACATACATCCATATTGTATCGATGTACTGTGTTCCATTGGCCCTCAACTGCATTTCTTGAGGATAGGAGGATAACCTGTCGCGACATCAGTCTGACCGGCCATTTCTATGGACAATTCTGGTTCCGGTAAGGAGTCCTGGTTGGGACTGGTGCCCGTGATGTTGCTCCATCTCCTGCATGGGCGGTAGACTAGTAATCCTCTTCCTGACATCACGCAGGATGTCGGCGGTTAGGTACAGTTGCAGGTGGAGGCTTGTGGCTTCTGAGCTTGACGGGCCGGACTCAAGCCACACCTTCCCCCCCGACACCCCAGCTGTCCAGTGCGGATGCAACCAGAAAGGTGCAGGCGCGAGCCAACCGGACGCCTGAGCAAGTGGCGGTGGATCGAGCAGCAGCTGCAGCGTGATGGGCAGATGCACGAGCCAACCGGACACCTGAGCAAGTGGTGGCGGACCGAGCAGCAGCTACTGCTCGGTGGGCGCGGTGGTCGGAGGCGCGAGCCAACCGAACGCCTGAGCAAGTGGCGGCAGACCAAACAGTGGACGCAGCTTGGAAGCGTCAAGCCCATGCGATTTGGCAAAAGTCATCTGAGGAGCACACACCACAATGCACCCACCGCAGCAGGGGTAGCCTTGTGGAGGCAGTTTTGGATGCTGCCTTCTGGCTGTTCAGGCGGCCGACAAACCCCACCAAGCCTCGTATGGGTGCCTGGTTAGACAGCAGTACAGCTTCATGGCCGGAACATGTGCAAGATGTTCCTGTGGGTCAGCCTCTGCCCACTGTTTCTCTAGCAGAACAGATCCGAGTCACCGAACAGCTTGATGCCGCTGTCAAACACAACATGCCATCATGTGTCTGCGCCTTGCTGCAGCGAGATGAAGTCTGCGGTACAGGCACACGGCTACCGGTTTGTTGACATCCCCAACGTGCACCAGTTGCGTGCAGATGTTTGGAGGACGCTGGCAGTGGCGCGTCCAGCTCAAGTCTTCACATGGCTACCAGTGGCAGCCGCACCAGGGGGCAGAACACCACCACCGCCTGAGCCAGCTTTGCTGTGGGGCTTCCAAAAAGACGTGGCTCAATGGGCATTCTACGGAGAAGATAGGGCTCACCAAGCGTCCTGGTACAACAGGGTACTCTGGTGGTTCGGATGACCAAGATCACCACCAGCCCACCCAGCAGTGCAGTTCGTTGCAACAGGTGCGGGACCATTTGGGCAACTCTGGAGCATACGGCTTCCCGGAGGACTTTCTGCCGCATGAGGCGGGCCCATCTAGTCTGCCACGGCAGCGTCGGTGTGAGACGGATGGTATTGACGACGAGCAGGAGTCTATTCTTTCCGATGAAGAAGCAGAAGTGGATGCGACACGGCCACAAGACGCAGACGGCCAGCATGAGGAATGGATGCTCCCTTCGTGGCCGCCACAACCTGGCATGGAGCCACGGCCGGATCCCACTGCTCTGGGTGTGTGGCTAGTGCTGTACTGCATGCATGTGGAGCGCTCTGGGGAGAATTGTACAGTGCACACCAACGAGGCTGGCGACGACATCATCATGATGTGCAATGACTGCATTCATGCCTTGGAATGTAAGCACTAAACACTGGGTCGGGGGAACGAATGTGTGGCAACATATGTATTTGATGGGGTTTGGCGGCTGCTTTCCTGTGGGATGTTGTTCGTTGTGGCCAGTTCTGGGGTAGGCTGCTGGGACAGACGCATTTCATGAGAATTTGCATGCGGTGCTTTCGTTGCCGATCATGTGTGCTGGGTGTTCATGCATGCACGCACGCAACCGCACTGGTTATTCTGGCTGGTCTGCCCTGCCTGTGGCTGCTGCCTCCGCATCCAGGTGGACGCATCCCGGAGGCTGCTCTCGCACGCTATGATGGTGGAGACGTGCCGGAAATCAATCAGGATGGGCAGCATCTGGAGTGGCCTACCGTGCTGGAAGCCAACATACTGGGGCTGGGCCATGTGCAGCAGCAGATCTACATGCTTAAGGTTAAGAACCGGCCGCCTGACTTGCAGCCCATCACCGTCACAATGCACAAGATAGCCATGGCGAACCCATCACTCGATCAGTGGGTGGACACCATCCCATGCCCTGCTGTGTCGTTGCCGGAGAACATCACCGTCCTCTGCATGGATGTCGTCAGCAGCAAGGAGGAGCTGCTAGAAAAGCTCAAGAGCACCAAGGTGTTGTCCATCCGAGCAGCTAATATTGTGGCCTGGGTCAACTACCTCAGCAACCTCACCTCCGAGAGGCATATCGATGACCAAGCGATGAAGGAGTGGCAGGCAATGGACCCAGAGTGTCACAAGCGGACAACACACCGGAGGATGCTGGTCTCGAGGAGCTCGGAGTTCTGGTGCCTGTTGTCCCTGACACAACTGTGCCGGGATCAGGTGATGATGCACGAAACCCGGTGGAGCTACACCGTGAGCTGACAGCGGAACACCGGCTGGTCTTTGCGTCTGGGGGCAGTGGTTCTAAGGTAAGCTGGTAATGGGTGGGTGAAGTGTATTCCCTGATGCGCTGCTACTCTCGTGCGTGACACACCCGCATAAGGCTTGTGCCTCCTCACTGATATGCATATCACAATCGACCTGCCCAATGCATGCTCCCTGCTCTATGCCTCCGCCCTGCTGCAGATCCTGGACTACTCCCGGGAAGATGTGCTTGCCAGCAACTTCCCCACCGCATTTCTGTACACAAAGGGCGGCATCCGTCCCCTGGGTATGAGCAACCGGACCTTCTTCCAGCATGTGTCTACGCGTGTGCCACAGCGGCAGCTCAGCGGCAACCTCCTCATGCTCGCCTGCATGGTGGACGTGCTCAACATGGAGGACGCAAAAGTGCAGACATGGGTTACAGTGAAGTGCTGCCAGCAGGACATCGACACGGTGGGCGCCATCCCGCGAGAGGCTGTCAAAGCGATGGCGGACATCCTGGCATTGCCGAAGATGCACCCGGATCGCCGCCACCTGCTCCAAGACATGTCACCTCTCGTGCACACCCTCGTCACCTCTCTTCGGCGAACAGTCGCACGCATCGACATGACAGATGCATATTACCACAACGTGCATGCCAATCTACGTGGTGTAGCCACCGCAACCGGGCTGCCAATCCTCATGTTTAATGTCAACCCCGCCGACTTGCACAGTGCGGCTGCAGTCGTGGCTGCTGGGCAGTTTCTGGAATTTGGCGAGGATGGTGCTCCGTTGTGGGAGGAGCGTGTCATGGACAAGTGGTGGCGGGTGCGAAACAACCCCTACACCAGCCAAGCACTCCTCAACACGGTTAAGCTCGCCTTCATGGACATCCTTTTTGGTTTCAAACCTGGCGACAAGCGGCAGAGCAACCCCGACTGCTTCTGTGGCACCGTGTTCCACATCTGCATCTGTTACATGGCGGCCCGCGGTGAGGAACTGCATCTCTTCGCAGTGCCCTGCATGATGGCTGACTTTTGCAATGCAACGCTCCGGTGCTGCTATACTACACATTCCTAATATGCGGTTTCAGCCGCACATGCCGTACACAAAGCACCATACACCCGTGAATGTGAAGCACCAGGGCATGCGACCGCGAGTACACACAACGTGTGTGCACGTGAATGAATGACCGCATGAAACCGTACGTGTAGTACTGCAAATATTTGCCGAACGCAAGGATGTGAGATGTGAGGTGTGACGGTGAGACATGTATGTGACAAGGATGTATGGTGGGGATGTGAAGTGTGAGGATGCAACAAAGATGTGAGGTGTGAGGATGCGACAACTGGGGCCGTGACAGACTGGGACTGTACTCATGCATCATGGGGATGCGACACGGCCCCATGTATGCACTACAGTGAGGCGGTGAGGACAGGCACCCGCCCAGACGTGAGAATGCAACGGCACTAGAACACGAGAACACAAGCATGCGTCCAGGGTGTGGCAATAGCTGGGTTCTGCTCATGACGACCATCAAATGCAGGATCGTCCGCGCAGACTGCTGTTACTCCGCTGCTGACGATGCTGCCACCGCGGTGATTTCATGCAATTAGTGTGATGCGAGCCTAGGCGGCATTATTCACTTCACCGCTCACAATCCGCGGACATTCCTTGTGCCGTGCTGCTATCAGGGCCCCTCATCGATTGTTGTTATGGGTCGTTGCTGTTGGATGCCAGACGTGAACCTTGAGAATGACCTTCTGCTACGGCACTGCTGGCTGTGGCTTGCTACTAAGCCACCCTCCATCACAGATGTAATGTAACTGAGTCCTCGCCACTGCTTCCCCACATTATTACCGTTCTCACCTACACACCACACAGCACCTTACGCACCACACACCCACACCTGGCCTGGGAGTCGAAGCTACGGTCCACTTCGCGGCGCGCCGCGGTATCACCGTAGCTTCTCGTAGCGCAGCGAAGAGCGAAGCGGAGGGAAGGCATCTCTGAATCGCGTCCGTGACCGGCTCGCGTCCGGGGCTCGTTGGAAAGTCGCGCTCGATTGGATGGTTCCGGAGCTTTGCGTTTTCGTTAGCGCGCGCCCTCTTCACAATCAGAGGTCGCGGGTTCGAGTCGCACTCCGCGAGTTTCGAGTTGCACACCGAAACGCGAGGATGCGAGGACGACAGGTCGCGGGTTCGAATCTCGGGTCGCATACGAGTTGCAGGCGAGGATGCTAGGACACGAGGACACCAGGACGTGAGGACGCGAGGATGCAAGGGCACATGGACGCGTGAGCGTGTGGGCATGTGGGTGCATGGGACGGTGGCACCGTGGATGTAGCCACATGTGGATGTAGCATGGACGCGTGGACGCGGGACATGAGGATGTAACATGGGCGTGTGCATGAAGCTTGGACGCGTGCATGTGTACCGTGAACATGTGGGCGGGGACACACGGATACTGGGCCGTCAGGCCATGGGGACGACTGGGCACGTGGTGGGTAACGAACAACAGACGCGCATAGTTGTGTTGTTTGACATGAACTTGCAAGGTTAAACGTTTATCACAAAATATCAGGATAACCGGGGACGCCTGGGCGTGGCTGTGGGTAGTTCCACGTAGTTCCACTGTGTGACAGGACTTGCAGTGGAAAACTAGACTACAATGGCTCCGCCACGAAATGACGTGAAGCCGCGCACACCGCAACGTTCCCCGGGATAAATTCAGTCGCAGAAATTCTATAGAATCATACGGATTCAGAATACATTCTATCAACCAGTGATGCTGCGCAGCACAGTTATTGTATAGAAGTAATGTGTGCCATTGGCCCTCGAGTGCATTTATTAATTTTGTCAAACGGATCCAGGATAAAATTTATCATACGGATTCAGGATACAATTCTACCAAACAGCGGTACTGCGCAACATACATCCATATTGTATCGATGTACTGTGTTCCATTGGCCCGCAACTGCATTTCTTGAGGATAGGAGGATAACCTGTCGCGACATCAGTCTGACCGGCCATTTCTATGGACAATTCTGGTTCCGGTAAGGAGTCCTGGTTGGGACTGGTGCCCGTGATGTTGCTCCATCTCCTGCATGGGCGGTAGACTAGTAATCCTCTTCCTGACATCACGCAGGATGTCGGCGGTTAGGTACAGTTGCAGGTGGAGGCTTGTGGCTTCTGAGCTTGACGGGCCGGACTCAAGCCACACCTTCCCCCCCGACACCCCAGCTGTCCAGTGCGGATGCAACCAGAAAGGTGCAGGCGCGAGCCAACCGGACGCCTGAGCAAGTGGCGGTGGATCGAGCAGCAGCTGCAGCGTGATGGGCAGATGCACGAGCCAACCGGACACCTGAGCAAGTGGTGGCGGACCGAGCAGCAGCTACTGCTCGGTGGGCGCGGTGGTCGGAGGCGCGAGCCAACCGAACGCCTGAGCAAGTGGCGGCAGACCAAACAGTGGACGCAGCTTGGAAGCGTCAAGCCCATGCGATTTGGCAAAAGTCATCTGAGGAGCACACACCACAATGCACCCACCGCAGCAGGGGTAGCCTTGTGGAGGCAGTTTTGGATGCTGCCTTCTGGCTGTTCAGGCGGCCGACAAACCCCACCAAGCCTCGTATGGGTGCCTGGTTAGACAGCAGTACAGCTTCATGGCCGGAACATGTGCAAGATGTTCCTGTGGGTCAGCCTCTGCCCACTGTTTCTCTAGCAGAACAGATCCGAGTCACCGAACAGCTTGATGCCGCTGTCAAACACAACATGCCATCATGTGTCTGCGCCTTGCTGCAGCGAGATGAAGTCTGCGGTACAGGCACACGGCTACCGGTTTGTTGACATCCCCAACGTGCACCAGTTGCGTGCAGATGTTTGGAGGACGCTGGCAGTGGCGCGTCCAGCTCA
>NW_003308170.1:5556-6577 GCF_000143455.1 Volvox carteri f. nagariensis | reverse complement strand
GTTGGTAGAAGATGGACATGGTTGATTTTGTGTGCGGCACCCTTGGGACGTTTGTTCTTCCCGTATGCATGCTGCCGTTTGCTATGAAGGCAGGAGCTGAGATGTTGTGGGCCCAAAGCCGCCCTTTTGCCTTGCTTTACTTGTAAGCTAAGGTTGCCACGCTCACGAACTACCTAAGTACGATACTACCTGACTCACAGTTGAACCGGAAACTATAATGCAGAAGGTTGAGGTTACCTGTGTCAGCATGATGGATAAGACTGACCCAAGGGTCAGCTGCAAACCAGTGTGCCGTCACTGCACCGCAGCTGCTCACCTACATATGAAGCGGTAGGACAGAACTATGATCTAATGCCCTAGCCACTGGCGTTACTTCTTGCCTTTAACTCTACCAACGTCTCATTACGGTGTCATGAGTTTCAAAAGTATTGCCATCATCATGATTGGCAACCGTCCTTCATAACCGATGCACCTGTAAGCTCCTTCTTCTATCGTGCAGCAGGCTTAGGCGATGGTCACATCGCTTGGTAACAGGAACCCCGTAGATTTTATGAAGCTCATCCGATCAAGAGCCATGGCTCAATGGGAATGATCAAATGAAGTATCTAATGCAGCTGATGGCTCATGTCACACGCACAGCGAGCTCCGAGCTTTGAAATTCTCACTCCCCTCTTCTCCAGGACTGCGTTGCGGCCGGCCATTACAATGGCAATTTCCAAGCTATGTCAGCGCTGGTCTGTAGGCTTTTCAGGCGGGTGGTGCAACACGTGTCGGCCCTGACGACACAATGATCAGGGTCCTCCACCGAAAGATGTCATAAATGTAAAAGTCAAGTTCATATACAAAATGAAAATGAGTATGGAATTTTTTGTTTCTTGCGATTCAAGGAGGCGTTGAGTGTAACGCCGCTAAGGCGGCCCTTGGCTCACCGGGCCAACGGTATCGTACCAACGGTACATCCAAGAACTATTCATAATCTTCCAATACCAAACGGTATTTATCAATACCACCTTTTATCGTT
>NW_003308170.1:0-787 GCF_000143455.1 Volvox carteri f. nagariensis | reverse complement strand
TGNCAAGGTGGGCGAAGCCGCGGTTCGACTACAGCTCCCGGCGCACTTGCGCATGCACGACGTATTCCACGTCTCTAAACTCAAAGCCTACAAGGCTGGCAGCAACGCGCCACCCCCACCTGCGATTCCCGCAGCTGAGGGCGAACCCTTGTGGTACGTGGACGAGATCCACGCCCACCGGCAGTCTCGCAGCAGGCGCCGCATCACCACGGAGTACCTCGTCAGGTGGCACAAACTGGGCCCCGAGTACGACTCCTGGGAGTCCGCAAAGGACTGCAACCAAGGATGCCCAGAGGCAATCCGCGCTTACCATGGAAAACTGTACGCAAAAGGCGTACCGCTACCCTAATTATCCACCTCACTCAAGGCGCCCCGAGGACGGGTTCGCATTCAAGAGGGGGGGAATGTAACGCCGCTAAGGCGGCCCTTGGCTCACCGGGCCAACGGTATCGTACCAACGGTACATCCAAGAACTATTCATAATCTTCCAATACCAAACGGTATTTATCAATACCACCTTTTATCGTTGGATAATTTCCTTTTTCGCAACTGCTTGCCAACTGCAAGCTTTGTTACATTGAGTATTTTGAGACTGGATCAGAAATTGATGGATGAAGAAAAAAGTGCACCGTTCCCACTTTGCCATTCATCTACACGATCGCCACTTCACGCAGCCCAATTGATTCATTGAATTCCACTTTTCCCCTCAAAGTCATTAAGTTGCAGTGATGCTTGCGACGCGTAGCCTTCGTGCTTCGGGTTGCCGGTCCCCAGCGGTGACCCAGCC
>NW_003308169.1:5845-6578 GCF_000143455.1 Volvox carteri f. nagariensis | reverse complement strand
TTTACTAATACTGCTATTAGTTTAATTGCGGCTACTGTTAGCTGTGGCGGCTAAAGCGACTACTGTTAGTCGTCCGCCATTCACATGCCGCACTGCTGCAGAAGTCTATGGGCGACGGCGGCTAAAGCGACTACTGTTAGTCGTCCGCCATTCGAGTGCCACACTACTGCGGAAGTCCATATCTGCATATGGGCGCGTTGCGGCTACTGTTAGCTGCAGGCGGCTAAAGTGACTACTGATAGTCGTCCGCCACCTTAATGCCGCACCGCTGCGGAAGTCCATACCTGTGTATGGGCGGGGGTTTTACCTATGTAAAGCTGGGACCTGCGTCCCAGTTTCGTCTGACCGAGCGAGAGTAGTTCCTGGGAACTATGGCTTCTGGATACGGCGCCGCCCAGTCGTACTGGGGATTCTTATCGGCGCGAGGCCCAAGTGGAGTCACTGATGACTATTTATTCAAGACACTTGTCTCAATCGGTATCTTTCGATGCCCCCATTATGTGGTTGTGTCGTCTGAACTCTACAACACTACGATGCCCTCGTGCCGTCCTTTTGGTTTGTTCTCTCCGTGCTGCTTCATACTCCCACTTTTCCCGGGCCCCTTTTAATTGCAAATTTAAAATGCAAATTTGCCGCCGACACTTGGCAAGCTCTTGGGGCTGTTGTGAAATTGAAGAGCATTTGCACACTTTTGTGGTGTGTTTTCCTGGCGCACGTGTGCGTATGTGTATTT
>NW_003308169.1:0-1000 GCF_000143455.1 Volvox carteri f. nagariensis | reverse complement strand
CATCAGCATCAGCATCAGCATCAGCATCAGCATCAGCATCAGCATCAGCATCAGCATCAGCATCAGCATCAGCATCAGCATCAGCATCAGCATCAGCATCAGCATCAGCATCAGCATCAGCATCAGCATCAGCATCAGCATCAGCATCAGCATCAGCATCAGCATCAGCATCAGCATCAGCATCAGCATCAGCATCAGCATCAGCATCAGCATCAGCATCAGCATCAGCATCAGCATGGCGGCATTGTGGGTGCTGACGATGGTGTTTGTGGTGGTTGTGGCGATGCAAACCGCAAGGGCGGCAGCAGCATGGCGCAGCAGTGATCTCAACTCGCAACAGGTGTGTCACCATGGCGGGGTGGGTGCAACATGGCTTCCTTGGTGGGCTCAGACGACTTCGATCTATATAGCAGCGACCTAATGAAAGTATCTCATACCTGTGTGGGGCGGACTGGAGCTTTACGTCAGTAAAATTGGAAGTCACCTATAGGCCGGGCCATCGCCTAATAGGTAGGACCGCGGAATATGTGGAGTATAGGTGATTTCGCGTATATGATCGTATACATCACACCTATAGGCGATCTGTTGTATACAGCATGGTCTATAGGCCTGTAGGCTATAGGTTACCATGTGTACGCATGCAAAACTGTGAGAGCCTAATAGTCCGTTGTATAAAGGTATGCCTTTATGTAGGCCACTCGTGTATACAGTGTTCGGGGCAAAGCTGCACTAGCTGCTGCGTGCGAAACACCTTTGACCTCCCTTAAAATGCTGCAAACTATGAGGTCTGTGCATATGAACCGTTTTGTATTCACCCGTCATGCCGAGGCACATGCATCGATGGAGTCCATGCAACGCCGTCAGGCACCCCTCGTCATTAAGACCTGCTAGGAAGACCTCCTATTCGCGTCAGTTGCACCGCAAACGCCTACGAAATTCCACAAGTATTAAACTGTTAATAATTCTCGTATTCTTAGGTATCACGCGTGGTATGCTTGAA
>NW_003308168.1:5363-6594 GCF_000143455.1 Volvox carteri f. nagariensis | reverse complement strand
TAGAGGATCCCAGCAAGCCAGTGCGGTTAC
Source organism: Volvox carteri f. nagariensis (assembly GCF_000143455.1). Classification (NCBI taxonomy): domain Eukaryota; kingdom Viridiplantae; phylum Chlorophyta; class Chlorophyceae; order Chlamydomonadales; family Volvocaceae; genus Volvox; species Volvox carteri. The sequence goes on along the minus strand of NW_003308168.1, from coordinate 6,564 downwards.
CATGCTATCTACTACATAACCGTGATACCTAAGGGGGGAGTACTTTGCTCAACCTTCGCCATATATGAGATCCATCTGAATGCCGCATTTTTTGCCCGTTGGTCAAAGATGTTTGACCACCACCCGTACAATTACCTCATTTCCTCACAAGTCCATAACGAATATGAGGACATTCCTAGAGATATAGATACTTTATGTGGTTAATTTCCATAACCACCTTCTGGTGCAGAGGGATTAGAGTCACTCATAGTCACATTGTACCGTCGCGATGCTCAGGTGCTGAGACTACACGCCGCCGGGACTCTTGCAGCATCGAGAGTCCTGATGGCTTTCATGTTAGTATATACGTAGTATTGCACAAAGGCCACCCAGCGCCGATAGGCCGCAGACAAAACCAGCAACAGCGCTTTGGTAACTCCACTTTCCCTTAGTTGCACTGCCGATCATGATGAGGGCGAAGAGCAACCGTCCTCAATTTATGTTTCTAGGTCTCCCATTTGCTAGCCTGAGCATGGTTCTCCTATTGATGGCCACATCGCGACAGAGCGAAGCCCAAGTGGTGGGCAAACGGAGGCCGCCACCGCCTTTACCACCCCCACCACCCCCGATGAGCCGCCTGCCTCCGCCCCACATCCGAGTGTTTAGGTCTCCACCGCCACCGCCACAATCGCCACCGCCCCCCAACCTCCCTCCACCCCTATCACCATCACCCCGAAACCCAGCTCCACCACCACCCTCGCCACCACCACCACCCTCACCCCCGCCACGCTCACCGCCATCACCCCCGCCACGGCCACCACCACCACCATCACCTCCACCACCCTCGCCTCCACCACCACCGCCGCCGCCGCCTTCTCCGCCACCACGCTCACCGCCACCACCACCACCACGCTCGGCACCACCTCCCCCCTCACCACCACCACCCTCACCCCTGCCACGCTCACCCCCCTCACGGTCGCCACCACCCGCTTCACCGCCGCCTCGGGCACCTGTGGGGGATGCCGTCCCCCCCGCGCCCCCCCACGCGCCGGAGTACCCGCCCATCACCCCGTCACCGCCGCCCATCTTTCGACCTCCAGCTCCGCCCGCCGGCGACGTGCGGGTAGTCGGCAGGTTCGTTTTGTGATCTTATTGTCATTTCCCATAAATTGTACAGTCGTACACAGATGCGGGTGTTTGTCTGTAAGGCCTGTGTGTGAGT
>NW_003308168.1:0-999 GCF_000143455.1 Volvox carteri f. nagariensis | reverse complement strand
TCCATTCCGCCTCTACATACATACATACATACATACATGCTCGGGGGTACCTCCAGGTGGAAATTATGTTGTTCGGCGGTGCGAATGAGGGAGCCGTCAGAAATTTGAGCATGCTTGCCAATCGGGGAGCCAACCGCTTGGCGTTGACGTTCAACAAAGCGACAGGCAACTACACGTTTAATGGCTGGGTGTTTGAGCAAATGACGATTGGCCGTGTGATGCCGGACTCCGTATTGCTGCCGAACGGCAGGGTCATTATTCTGAACGGCGCATGGGTGAGCCTGGGTGGTTGGGTTGGGTATTGAGCGGCCCCGTGATGCCATGTTGCGGGAGTTGTCAGGTTAGTCGGTGACGAATTAATTATTCACATGGCACACAGGTCAACATGGGCTCCGCACATTGTGCTATTTATCTTTTTTATTTGTATTTAATGTATAGGTATATTTATGTATATATATTGTATCTATTTTATAGATATTATATGTGAATATTTTGGTTAATTTAGTCATTTATTATAAACCAATAATAGCTTTCCGACCAATAATTAGGGTTGGCAAAAATACTATATTTGAAAACCCAAATAGCATAGTATAGTAAGAAATAGTACTCTATATAGTAATGTAGTACTATGATACTATTACTAGGCAGGTGCACGCTCCCAGTAGAAGGGGGGTGTACGGCCAACCGTTGTACCTGAAAATTACACCGTTGGAAAGGTCTTCTTTTGTTCTTTCTAAATATCTACTTAGACATTAGAAAGCAGATCGCTGCAGTCATCCAGATCACTTTTTGTTAGTTCAGTGCCCGGTGGGTGGACCCCAAACCCCATGTCTCAAGGCGTGTTATGGCACATAAAGACATAATCACAGATAGAAGACCCAGTGTTCACAAGACAACACACGGACGTCATACTAGTGAAGTTCCTGCACTACAACCTCCCGTACGGCCCAGTACGTAACCCTCCAATTCAGCAAACTGCAGCAGCTCAATCTATCATCG
>NW_003308167.1:5341-6603 GCF_000143455.1 Volvox carteri f. nagariensis | reverse complement strand
CATCCAGGTCTCGTCACATCCTTTCGTAGACTTATCCTACTCGCCGGACTCTGCATAAGGCACCATCGCTGGTAAATTGGTTAAAGCTGAAGCTCGGAGCGCTATGCACACAATGCCCGTTATGTTATAGACTTGTAGTTGTTGCGAGTAGAGGGTAGGACAAACTGTCGGGCAGAGCAATTCTGTTGACTACCCCGGTCGCACAATTCCCGTGCTTCCCTAATTCGACACCCTGAACACGCTAATTCTGACTGTCCGAATGTCCCTGCCAGGCCAATTCGACACCCTGTCAGCCTAATTCTGACTGTCGGAATGTCCCTGCCAGGCCAATTCATATCCCTGTCAGGCCAATTCAAGGGCCTGTCCCGGCAATTCAACTTGTCCCAGGTGTCAATTTAAACCCTTCTACCGAGCAATCTAGACCAATTGCAGGGTCTGCCCCGCCCAACGGAGAGCTCGATGGATTAAGGCATAGATTGCATATGGCGAACATATTCTTCTCGGCAGACATCTGCATTTTCATTTGTTTTCAATGTAGCTCGTGGTACTGAGTTTAGCGGTTTATCAGAGATTTGTCATTGTTTCCACCCGAACCTATTCATGCATACGAGTGTTGTGGGATAAACTGGACGGACTGTCGATAAAGTGTGGTGGGAAAACAGTGGGACCTCGGCAGCTGACTTGACTGGGTAATGCAGTCGTGGCCCTGAGTGCTTGCCTCCGGTAGAAGTAGTAGTGCCAGAGTACGGTAACCAGGTGTGCAAGTTTTCCCACTCCATGTCGTGGGATTGAATCTAATACACACATGAGGCACTTGTAAGCGGTCCTCTTGCAAAGTTTTTCTGTAAAATCCTTAAAAGTCATGTGCTTTTGGATGCCAGCCCCAGCCAATCCTGCCAACTTGACAGCTAATTCGACACCCTGTCAGGCTAATTCGATACCCTGTCAGGCCAATTTGACACCCCGAACAGGTCAATTCGATACCCTGTCAGGCTAATTCAATACCCTGTTAGGCCAATTCGGCACCCGGACAGGCCAATTCGACACCCGGACAGGCCAATTCAGGCGCAGCACAGCCCAATTCCGAGGCTCCACAGCGCATCGAATACCTCCGGCGGGTCCGCCAGAACAATTCCAGACCTCGGCAGACCAATTCTTTTGTCAGGAATAAAATCCAGGCTAATTCTGCGACAGAGCTCTTCCCTAATTCAGCCCGAATCCTACCCTCCTTTGCGAGCGGCACTAGGACAGCGATCGACAAC
>NW_003308167.1:0-810 GCF_000143455.1 Volvox carteri f. nagariensis | reverse complement strand
TGTTCGCGCCCAAAATAGGCGTGTAGAAGTGACCCTTGGACAGCACTGCAGGAAGAAGTGGGCAAAGACACGCGATATGGTTCAGAGCGCGTCAAGCTCCTTTAACTTCTTTGCCAACCTTGTCTCGGACAAGTTCAGTTCGCGCAGTGACTTTGGGATAACAACAGTTGAGGTTGAGGACGGTGGGGAGGTTACCACAATTCGCCGCAGCCAGGAACAGATTCTCAACATCATCAAGTACGCTACCATGGAAGTCCTCGTTTGTGCAGAGGAAATCATCCGGAAATATCGTCGCTCAGTTCTGGAGTACGCCATCTACCATAGGGAGCACGGCAAGCACGACACCTTCAAGCAGTACATCCACCTGGTGGCGTGCCACTGCCTCACTCACACCAACTTCCTCGCTCCCAATGTCGACTATCCACAAGTTAGCTTCTACCACGACGAGCAGCCCTTCAGGCTCGACGCGTTAACTGGCATCGTGGATGATCGGGAGGTGGAGGAGGAGGGCATCTGAGGAGGGCATCTGAGCGCTGTCGGTGGCGTGGGACCAAATGAATGTATGGGAGATGTCGATGACAACACGTTAGACCCTACCGCCGGCGGGTATGATATGTAACACAGGATTGGTTCAAGGCATACTGATTCCCATAGTCCACTATTGCTGTTCCCAGATATTTCGAACACGAGTTTTTGTGGCATTGGGGGGCATGGGCGGCAGTGGTGATGGAGCTTGGGGCGGGAGTGGTGGCAGCCATTTGGGTGGCAGCGGCATGCAGGGTGCAGCTCATCCTACACCGGCCCTAATGC
>NW_003308166.1:5713-6606 GCF_000143455.1 Volvox carteri f. nagariensis | reverse complement strand
GCAGCAGTGCATCTGAGGATGCCCCCNCTTCGTGCCATCCCCAGCCGACACACTCCACCCCGTCGTGCTGCTCCTGTGGAGTGTCATGTGGTGCACCCGTTGCATGCTCTGTGGTACACCGGTGTACCCTCAATTATGTGGACCGACCCCACCCCTCAGGCCTGCCCACCTGCTGTCCTGCCATGCATGGATACCATGGAGTGGCATCATCTGTATCATTGTGTCCCCTGTCCATCTCCCGTTGCTGCTCCTCATCGTCCGCCACCAGCCGGGTCATGTTTGGGGCCCGCTTTCTCTTCCTGGTCTCGTTGCACACACCAAAGCCTCGATGAACCAGCTCCTCTGACTGCAGGAGCAGCGACAGGGGACGGACGGGGGTCAGGGAGACTGCACGACACTCAAGGTGCGACTCTGCTCCCCCCTGCCATGCATGAGCTTGGTCTTGATCTCACCCATAATCCTACCTGTTCGCCTGCTTCTGAAGGGGCCAGCCCATTGCTCTGGCCAGCACCAGAGACCTCTGTGCCATCCTCGGACACCCCATACTCGCCAGCATCACCAGTGCCGCCATGCTTCACCGGGTCCACCATGGCAGCATCACCTCCCTGGGTGGATGGTGACAGGCAAGAAGACTGTGCGTGTGTGTGATGGGTGGGGGAAGGATGGAAGGCCGCGGGCCGGCGACAGGGCAGTGGTACATACCTCAGCTCCCCCGGAGGTCACCACCTCCTCACCAGCCTTCAAAGCTTCTTCATTCCCCTGTGACATACACAATCTGTTTGTAAAGGTGCCCATGCATATCGCTCCCCGCCCAGCCCTGGAGCTGGAAACCCACCGTTGTCATGGTCCTGTCAGCCGCGCTGGCTGCCTGTGATGTGATGACACTGGCGGCA
>NW_003308166.1:1395-2291 GCF_000143455.1 Volvox carteri f. nagariensis | reverse complement strand
CCCCCAGACTCCCCCCCCCCCGATAAGTTACAACTCCCCTCATAGACCAAGAGGCACGCACTGAGTTGGCGCGTTTTCGTTCATGTGCGCACTCTTCATGCACATGCATAGATAGTTCTGGCACTGTTTGTTAACAAAAAGTAAATCCGACCAAGCAAAGGCCCAAAACAAGCAACCGCATAGCAAATCAATGTGCTGTGTCTGAGCCCGCTTGGCACTGCGAGCGCTCGGGTTGGGCGCCTCGCCGCATTCATTGTTGTCGAGCTGATTGGGTGACAGCTTGCACTTATGCTGATCACAACCGCCATGGAAGGCAGGGGTAATGGCACCCGTGTCATCGGTCGCCGCTGGCAGCAACACCATTGCCGATGCATTACCGACAACAGCACCGCCATCCCAAACGCCTTTATCAGGAAAACTTTCAGGCTTATCTTGCTGTTTTGGTGTTTGTTCGGCGTTCAAGTCGTTGCCTTTTGCGTGTTTGGCTATGTAAGGACCGGTCATACATTCTGCTATGCCGCGTTGACTCACGGGCTTGACCTTCTTACGAAATTCTATGATAGCTTATGAGCAACCGCAGAGCTTTTATCATTTTTGTCGGTGGTCTTGAGCAGCTGTGTCGTAGTCGCGTCCCTTACGAGGGACGCGAGTACGGCAGATTGAAATTGAAGAAGATTCGTCTATCAGGGAAGGTTGTCAGCATTGCCCATCAGGCCTCGGTTAATCTGCTTAATTTAAAATTATGGACTCCACTTTTATTTTGAACCTTCTCGATGAAAATTGGTCGGCTTTTGAAGAGCAGGCAGTGTTTATCACGAAAAATGGTATTGCTTCCCTATGGCAGCCAAACGACGTGTTACNGCCCCCCCCCTANCAACTGGACTANNTACTCCTGA
>NW_003308166.1:0-1161 GCF_000143455.1 Volvox carteri f. nagariensis | reverse complement strand
GTAGGGATAGACCATGTATGCGTGGATTCATAATTTTACATATACACATCGCCTAGCAGCAGCTACATGCATACGAAATTCCGAAGTCCTGCTATGTAACAACATTAAGCCATATGCATTGCCTGCTTCAGCTGAAGCAGCTGCAGCTTCCAAACAATCTGCAGCTTCCAAACAGCACCAAACATTTCCACAACAGCGGCTGCTGCAGCTGCAGCTCATCGATCTGTCAACAATTTGCCTCAAAACATGCTACATTATAGCTCAGAAGCATTCTATCCACCCTAACACTTTCTGGTATTCATGCCTAGAAGTAGTCCTCCATCACCGTCAGTTAACACTCCAAGACAAGTCTGTACAGTGACTGTACAGTGCAGCAGCGCTGCTGCTAGCAGTAGCTTCTCCACAAGTGGCTTGTGAGCCTGTATGCAGCAGCTGCTGCAGCAGAAGCTTTGAAACAGCTCCAAACAGTTTCATATTGGGTGCACCCAGCTGCAGCTCATCCATCTCAACAAAATTTGCCTCAAAACATGCTACATCATAGGTCACATGCACTATCCACCCTAACACCTTCTGGTAGTCATGCCTAGTATTAGTCCTCTATCGCCGTTAGTTAACACTACAAGACATTGCTGCAGCAGCAGTCCTCCACAAGCAGCTTGTGAGCCTGTATGCAGCAAAGATCAGGCAGGGGCATACAGTAGCACCTTTGTCAGACCATCAAGAACTGCAATGACTGTGATGTGGAACTTAGAATGCAGTTTTATGCCACACACCTTACTACTGCTTTAACCTTCCACTGACTCTGCGTGGTGATGTGTGGTGGGAAAAGCATGTGGTGTTGTCCACAGCAGCTGCAGGTTGCTGGGTGGGCCCTGTAGACAGACAAACATGCCCATCAGAAGTTAAATACGCCAAACCCTGTATAGGAGACTCCATACAGAATATATGCAGCAAGAGGTAATTTGACACAAAATCCAAAAACTGCAGTTGCCCTTGTTTGCTTGCACATGAATGACAATTATTCCCCCTCAAAATCAGGGGGTCCCCAACCATCTGTCAATCTCAGAGTGATGGACGCAACTGTGTAGATACCTGTAGTCACAGCTATCACCTCCCAAGCAGAAAAAGCATGCCCGGGATTCGAACTCAGGTCGGAACTGG
>NW_003308165.1:5781-6732 GCF_000143455.1 Volvox carteri f. nagariensis | reverse complement strand
GCTTGAGATAACCGCGTAATAAATTAGAGCAATGGAACTGAAGTGCGGCGGCTACAGCATGAAGGTTTTGCAACGAACAGTACCTTGCAAACGTTTGCAGGGTCCACAGCAGCTTCTCAGGGCGCCGCGCAGCTGTTCAGGCTTCCTCATTTGCTGGTCATATGTAGGAAGCTTGCAGCTTTTACGGACGCACCAGAGCTGGAACAGGCCGAAAAAAAGGGCTCAAACGTTGGGTGAAAGCCTGTGATCAAATATCGGACGTTGTGCACATTTGCTAATGGAGCTGGAAGTGCTATGGGAGGTGCCTTTTGTCAGAGGCCAGCAAAATTGTACGGCGTCCGGTAAAGCTGCGCAACAGCTGCAAATCCAAGTGTGTTGGAAAGGTGCAGTTCGGCGAACTCACTTTGTCGACAGTTAGCCTATTAAACTTTTATATTATAGCTGTATGTCACTGCATTATCACGTTCACCTCCGTTCCTCTGCACCTGGTTACGTCCTCCCGGAAGCAAGATCCCTAAGTGCAAGCCCTTGCAAACAACAGGTCAAGTCATCATGAAGGCCGTTGCTTCATTTTTGCTTATGTGGCATAGCGGGCGATTGGCGTAATCTGCCCATGGCGGAAGTGCCAAGAGCTATTGATACAGCGTTATGGTGCTTGAAGTTCTTCTTGAGTATCTAAGGTGCTTTAAGTCACGTTTGCTTACAAAAGGAACTGCGGCCCGAACAAGGGCGCCATGGAACTATCATGGGGGGCTTTCCTTTGACAGGGCTAAGCCATCCGTAGCTTCTTCTTTCGAGGTCATCCATCGATGCACCATCATTGTCACCCAGCACTGCTGTGAGCAGCGAGATCGTGCGCCGCCCAGCTCCCTATCACCCTATATCTCTCCCGTTCACCCTCGCCTGTTAGCCCCTTCCCGCCACATTTCCGTTCCCTATCACTTGTTGCCA
>NW_003308165.1:1332-2847 GCF_000143455.1 Volvox carteri f. nagariensis | reverse complement strand
TTCGTCCACGCCAAGATCCGGTTCCGTCGGCAATGCACAGGTCAGCTACAGCTCCGCCGGCGGCGCCGCTACTGGCGGCACCGCCGCCGTCGCCGCCGCTGCCGGCGGTGGTGGCGATGACTTGTACTCCTTTGAAGCCACAGGTTCGGGACGGTCGGCGATGGAGTACCAAGCCATGACGTCAGCGCTGCCGCCGCCGTCGCCACGCCGCCGCCGCCACGACGGCGACGGCGGTGCCCGCGGGCTCAGAGGGCATCGCGGGGTTTACAGCACACGCGGACGATAACACGATACGGCAGGTGGGGGCTGGGAGGGAGGTGGTCGATTGCTGCGGGTTGTGCGGGGGGCCAGTAGGTGGGGGTGGGGGGTGGGGGTAGTCGGGGGGAGGGGGAAGGGGAGGGGATGATGGTGTCACCGGCGCTGAGAGCGGTGCTGCGACAGGCCAAGCTTCGATCACGCTGCTCGCAGTCCGTTTCGCAATTCGATTTTCAGTCGCAGCTACAGCTCCCGCAGCAGCAGGAACGGACCCGTGGGTCGTTTCTGCTACAGCCCAACACGCTCGTGTCTTCCTCTGTAGCGTCGTCCGCCGCAACCTCGGCTGTAGTCGTCACCATTGGCACCAATGTGCCGTCAGCTGGAGTGAATTCCGGGCTACAGTCGCAACAGCCGCCGCCGCCGCCGCCGTCGCGGGCCAGCCTGGCGGCGGCGCTGGCGCACACAGGCGACGGCTCGCTCAGCGCCGCATCCTGGCTACAGCCACCACCGCCGGTGACGCCGCCGCCACCGTCGCGAAACAGCGTCCCGCAGCAGCAGCGGCCGGAGCAGCAGAAGATGTTGACTCAACAGCTATCCGAGTCGTACGGATCTGAATCTACCGTATCCACGTTGCAAAACATGTACGGCGGATCTACAGGGCTGAGGCCGCAGCTGCAAGCCGGGACGTGGGGTCAGGAAAGGTCGATGCCGACGCCGACGCAGCAGCAGAGGCAGGCGGAGGTGTTGGCGGCGACGGCCAAAGCGGCGGCTGAGAGGCACCAAGGTCCGACGTCAGCGGAGGTGGCGGCGGCGTTCGCGGCGTACCTGTCGGGAGGTACTGGCGGCGGTGGCGGAGGCGGTGGCGGCGGCGGCGGCGGCGGAGAGCGGCTACCGGGTGCTGCTACAGCTGGCAGCCGCCTGGCCCCCGCGCGCCGGTGATTCCTGTGCAACCACAGCAGCGAAGTGGCTCGCCGCAGCCGCCGCCGTCGCCGTCGCCGCAGCTGCCGTCGCCGTCGCCGCCGCCGCCGCAGCAGCAGCAGCAGCGAGGGGGCTTTTGCCAGCGGCATGATCGTCCTTAGCGGCAGTGGCGACTCGGCGGAGATGTCCAAGCTGCCGCCAGTGTCGGAAATCCCTATGCCGTACTCGATACGGCTCCGGCGTTGGCAGTATGCGAGGCCGGCTGGTATGCCCTGTCGTGGAGGAAGACGGACAGGGAGAGGGAGAGGAGGCAGGCGACGCGCCGCCACCACCGCCGCCGCC
>NW_003308165.1:0-999 GCF_000143455.1 Volvox carteri f. nagariensis | reverse complement strand
CGGAGCCGCCGCCAATGTCACGGTTCCCCGATTTGGGTCGCGTGTGTCATCCGTTGTTCACATTTCCGTACTGAACTGCATGCCTGTTTACCCGCCGCCGCCCCTCCATAACTCCAATCCTTTGCTCGTCTCTCCCCCCTCCCTATCTCCCTCCCCCGCAGCTCCCTTCAGCACGTGGTCGGGTGCGGCCGTCTCCACCCTCTCCGCCTGCTCACAAACCGTGAGGTCGCTTCCAAGCTACCATCCAAGTCCTCACGGCGCCGCCAGGGCCCAACACCCGCCCGCCTTGTCGGGCGGCGGCGGCGGCGGATCTCACAGGCAGTTGCTGACGTCAATGTCATCGATCTCGTCCACTGCTACCGCCGCCCCCTCTCCCGCCGCCGTCGCCACGCAGTCGCCGCCAGCGCCGCCGACAACTCCCGTACAGCTATCACCGCCGACAGACGCTGCGGCGGAAGGCGTTACAGCGAGCGGCGATGTACGGGACGGATGCGGCGTCAATCGGGTGCCGCAGAGGCCCTCAGACATCGCGGAGCCGCCGCTGCCGCCGCCGCCGCCGCCGCCATCGGGCCTGGCGCCGGTAGGTGCGGCGGTAATGGCGGCGGCAGCCAGACCAACGAACCAGCTGCCGTACGCACCGGTCGCGACGCAGGTTGAAGCTCCACCCCGGGGGCTTGTCGAAGGCCCTGCGCACCCAGCAAACGTAAGCGGCGTTGGCGGCGACAGTATCACATCGCGACGAACGACAGACGGTGTCACAGCCCTGGATGCTGATGCCGTACCGCAGATTCCCAGCACAGGCAGCGGGTACGATGTCTGCGCCCCTGTTTATGTGCCGTACGGTCGAGAGATGGGGCTCAGGGGAGGTGGTGCAAGAAGCGCCATTGTCGTCGGCGGCAGTAGCGGTGTCAGTGCAGGCGGCAGCGACGGCGGCGGTGGCGTTGGCAGTGGCACTCTGGGTAATAGGACGCTGTCGTGGGCCTTACGCACAGCGCCAGC
>NW_003308164.1:4104-6926 GCF_000143455.1 Volvox carteri f. nagariensis | reverse complement strand
CAGCACGTCGATGTGCTTCGACCGAGCAGACGTAATTGGGTTATTTCCTAAGCTAAGCGCCCCTGGGAATCTATTTGGATCTTGATAGCGCTCTCAGGCAAACCCAAATCAACCATCAGCTTGCGAAGCCACAAAGCCTCACGAACAGCTGCCGCTGTCGCTTGATACTCGGCCTCCACCGACGAAGCCGCCACAGTACGTTGAAGTTGGCTGCTCCAGCTAATCGCAGCCCCATTAAGAGTGAATACGTAACCGGAAGTAGAACGCCGCGTAACTGGGTCTCCTGCCCAGTCAGAATCGCTATACCCGGACATCTCAATGTCACCAACAACCCCAAAACGCAATCCTAGTTCGCGAGTACCAGCCAGGTAACGCAGAGCGCCAATTGCTAAGTTCATAGCACACTTCGTGGGTGCGGCCATATGCCGGGACAAAACGCTCAATGCATATGAAATGTCAGGCCGCGTGTTCGTCGCTAGGTAATTCAATTCCCCCACCAAAGCCCTATACTCCGTGGGATTGTCCAGCAGCTTTTCTCCGTCCCCCGTAGGAGTGTACCTAAAGCCCGGAGGCAAAGGGGTAGACCTCGGCTTGGCGTCAACCAACTTATGACGCTCCAATAGCTTCTCAATGTACCTATGCTGCGACAACACTATCTCACCCGACTTCTCCCTCCTAATTTCCATGCCCCCAAACACCTTCGCTCTCCAAGGTCACGCACCTTGAAGATCTTCGCAATTGCGGCTTTAATTGCCCGGACCATTTCCGGGTCTTCCGACGCAACAATGGTATCATCTACGTGCACCAAAGCAATAACAACCCCACGCTCGTCAGTCTTAACAAACATCGCTGGATCAGACTTCGAAGGATAAAGACCCAGCTTGGCGAACTCTGCTGATAGCTTTTCATACCAGCAACGGGGTGCCTGCTTCAAACCGTAAATCAATTTCTGCAGCTTGCATGCAAGCGACCGGTCACTGGATGCATATCCAGGCGGTTGCTCCATCCACAACTCCTCCTTCAGCTCACCATTCAGAAACGCAGTAGACACATCTAGCTGATGCACCGTCATGTTCCGCGCTGCAGCAACTGCTAATAAAGCACGTAACCACGAGAGGTAGGGGCAAACAACTCCCCATAATCAATCCCCTCGCGTTGCTCGAAACCCTTGGCAACTAAACGCGCCTTAAAGCGCTCCACGCTGCCGTCATCGCTGTACTTAACCTTTTATACCCAACGACACGGCAACAAACGAGTACCAGGAGGTGGCTTCTTCAGCTCCCAAGTACTATTAGCCATCTGGGCGGCGATCTCCCTCGTCATCGCACGCCGCCAGTCGTCTGCATGTGGACTTGCAATGGCTTCCGCAAACGAAATAGGGTCCGAAATATCAGCAGAGTAAGCACGGTTACGCGACCAGTAACAGTGCGACCAGGTTCGTTTCGCCAGCATTCGCCAGGGCGTTTACGTTCTCTAACTGGATACCGGGTCCCTGCCATTTCCACATCAGGCTGATTAATTCCTTGCCCGTTCGCACTGCTGGAAGGTCCAGCCCCAGCCGGCGCCCCCTCGCCACCCAAATGCGGCGATCCCTCGCCGACGGTGCTACCTGGTGTCCCTTCGCCAGCCCTAGGCAGCGATCACCAGATAAACTAGTGCGAAACTCCTCCTCCTCGTCGGCATCGGACTCATAATCGGAGTCCCCGGCATTACGCTGCCGGCCGACATTAGACTCATCAAAACGAACGTTAGAAACTACGGCAATAATGCCGTCCTCGTATAGTACACGATACTGTCCACCGTTCCCGTATCCGACAAGTATTCCACGCCTGCTCACCGGATCGAACTTGTCGCGTTTGACGTCAGGTACATGGACGTAGGCGACGCACCCAAAAACTCGAAGATGACTGACGTTAGGACGGACGTTGAAGAAAGCTTCATACGGCGTGACAGTTGACCCAGCAGTTGGCGACACATTCCTGAGGTAATTGGCTGTCACCAACACTTCCGCCCATATAGACTTAGGTAGACCGGACTCGACAAGCATAGCCCTGGTTTTGTCTAGAAGAGTGCGATTCAAACGTTCAGCAGCTCCGTTCTGCTCAGGGGTATAGCCTACCGTAGTTCCGTGTACAATACCCCTGGACGCGAAATAGCCCTTCGTGCGAGTATTAATGAACTCCCCGCCACGATCCGTACGCACCTCCTTAACCTGCCTGCCAGAAGCGCGCTCCGGTTCCGCTATCATTACCACCATCTTCTGGTAGACCTCCTCCTTGGTCGCTGTAAACGCAATAGCTGAAAGACCAGTATGGTCATCAAGCAGAGTTGTCACGTAACGCGAACCACTAGGCGAAGGTTCAGGCATAGGTCCACACACATCCATGTGGACTAATGCTAGTGGCTGTGCTGCTTTATGCCCTGTTAGCGGAAAAGGACCACGTGTATGCTTAGCAAGGACGCAAGTCTCACACACACACGCGCTGGCTGATTGTATGCTGTGTCGGTCAATATCGAATCCAGCTACCATATTATGACGCAGCAACGCCTCAAGGTTGCTGTATCCCAAGTGGCCATACCGTCGGTGCCAAAGTGCTGCACGTTCAGCTCCGATACTCACGGCAGCACACACTGCATCACCACCAGAAGGTATCCTATTGTCTTCACGCTGCGTCCACTTCAGAGCGCCTGTACCTCCACTGCTGTAGCAGACGGGATACAAGTCCCCATCCCGCTTTTCAGTCAGCACCAACTGGCTCTGTACGTATACTTTCACCTGTCCGCCGCCGAAGACCACACTGCTGTTGAGAAGGGGATCCTCA
>NW_003308164.1:0-798 GCF_000143455.1 Volvox carteri f. nagariensis | reverse complement strand
GTGGCAGAAGGCCGGGTACGACAGGGAGTGGATTGGCTGGGCCACCGTGCCTGTCAGAGGACCTGACAAGTACCCCCCGGCCCTTTCCACTGGACGGGCCGCAGAAGGGGCCCGACGTCCTCGTCCGGCGTGTCTGGGCGGCGTTTGTACCCTCCCAGGGTGAGAAGGCGCTCCGTCAGGCCCACGGGGCACACGGCACCGCCGACGCGGGCGATGGGGACCCAGTGACCCCGTCTCTGCTGATCGGTCTTGGAACGAGGGATGAAAACATCCATGCCAGTTGCCGTGATAACCAGAAGGTCCTCGTGAACGCTGATCTCCGCAGCGTCGTCGAACCGAAAGAACCCCGCGAACATGACCACGATGGCTGTAACGGTCATCAGCAGGTCGAGGGGCGGCTCCGGCCCACCAACCAGCCGGGCCAGCACCGTGACGTCCGCCGGCTCCAGGGCGTCGCGTTCCAGCTTACGGCCTTGGAGTTGCTTTTCGGCGAGGTCGCGGACGATGCTGCAGGCAGGGTGCTCTGTAGGGGGCGCTCTGCCGGCTAGGCGGAAATAGGAGCTGATTGCTGCACTCGCTGTACGAACCCGTCCAGGCCCCACCTTATCTTCCTTGGACGAGTTCAGCAGGGAGAGCAGATAGAGCGCCACCAACTCACCGGGGGTGTCATAGATGCTTCCGGGCAGTCGCCTGGCCACCCACCACTCGCGGAAAGGTTCCCAAGACCGCGCGTAATCATTGGACGTCCGCGGGGCGAGTGTCTGACCGGCCACTTGGGCAAACTGAGTCGCCAAGGAG
>NW_003308163.1:5002-6237 GCF_000143455.1 Volvox carteri f. nagariensis | reverse complement strand
ATCTTCTTTGGCTCCCCGAAGAGGAATCGTCCCNCTTTTTGTTATTCATCCCCTAAAGGGGAACTAAAGGGGTTCCCCTTTAGTTCCCCTTTAGGGGATGAACTAGATGAACTAAAGGGGATGACTGATGACAAGGGGAGCATCCCCTAAAGGGGAACTAAAGGGGAAGACGAAGAAGACAGCCAACGAGTTTGTTTATACAACTTGGTTGTTTAAAGGTAAGCCGTTGGCATACCCTTCGGGGAAAGAAGTCCGTTGGACTAACGGTGTTCATCGTTATGAGTAACGCGTTCGCTTTACCAATAACTAGAACTACGTTTATACATCATTCAAGAGCTCTTGTCATTGCACATGTTTTAGGCCTAGACCGTTTACGACACGCTCAAAAACTTATCTATAGCGCATGAAAAGTATAGTAGCATTGTTTATGACAAAAGCGCTTGATGGGGCGAAACTAGCCTTTGTCGCGGATAGCCTACAACTAGGCTCATGCCGTGTCGCAAATAGACTTACGGCTGTGCAGCCTAGCATGTGCTATGCACCCATTTCCACATAGCTAGAGGCCTATTTTTGACTGCACGGCACTATAAAAAATAGGCTTGCGGCCACAGGAAAGTAGGTGCACAGCACCAAAGTAACCTGACTTATAGCGAAGTAGATTTACGTAGTTAAGCCACCGTTCATTGCGAGGTTACAATGTAACTACAGAGCAGCTGGAGGCGAAACAAAGTAGGAGTTCATTTCTCAAGAGCGCTTTAAACAAGGTAACAAATATTGGGGGCACTTTGCGCTTGAGGTAAATAAACCATAAACGACTTCACAAAAATAGTTCTATTAGCACAAAAATTGGTTAAAAATAAACAAAGTAGCTTATCCATGCAGAATGGCTTACTTTACAAATACGTTGTAACTAAGTTTTCTAACGTAAGGAACTTAAGAAACTAGGCCTTACCACACAGGCATTGCGCTGTGAGTTATTGCTACCACACAGCGTGAACATGAGATACTATTTTAACAGCGCTTCCCCGAAGGNGACGAGCTGTAAGTAGTGAACAACCTAGCTTGTGTAGTACTACAACGTAGTTAAACTAGTAGCTTATAACGTAGTAGGGTTGGAAGATCTCGCTTAAGGTCGAATAGCTTTGTCCCCCCCCCCCTTCAGGAAACGAGCTACTCGTTAAACTAGATACAACTACTCGTTAAACTAGATACAACAAAGTCCGTAGGATCATCCG
>NW_003308163.1:0-782 GCF_000143455.1 Volvox carteri f. nagariensis | reverse complement strand
GCGAAGCCCCGCGAGTAGTAGCTTAACGAATCTCACATGAATTTGAATTTAATAAAGTTTAACCATATTCACGATAAGTTATAAACAAAGCCTCGAACGACGCGTTAAGATCGGCGGAGCCAACTACCCGACGCTTTCGCTAACGGCCAAGCGCTTCCCCTTTAGGGGAACAAACATCGGCCCCCTCGGGGAACCAAAGGTTGTCTTCATCCCCTTTAGTGTTTTTCCCCTTTAGGGGAAGATTTTGGTTCCCCTTTAGGGGATGAAGAACTAAAGGGGAACCCCTTTAGTTCCCCCTTTAGGGGATGAACCAAAGGGGGAACCAAAGGTTGTCTTCATCCCCTTTAGTGTTCTTCTTCTTCCCCTAAAGGGGAACTAAAGTTCCCCTTTAGGGGATGAACTAAAGTTCCCCTTTAGGGGAAGAACCCCTTTAGTTCCCCTTTAGGGGATGAAGTCTTCCCCTAAAGGGGAACTTTAGTTCCCCTTTAGTTCGTCTTCTTTAGTTCCCCTAAAGGGGATGAACCAAAGGGGTGTTCCTCCCCGAAGGGGAACTTCTTCCCCTAAAGAAGACAGAGTCCCCTAAAGGGGAAGAAGGGGTTCCCCTAAAGGGGAAGAACTAAAGGGGAACTTTAGTTCATCCCCTTTAGGGGAACTAAAGGGGTTCCCCTTTAGGGGAAGAAGTCCCCTTTAGGGGAAGAAGGGGTTCCCCTTCGGGGATGAACTAAAGGGGANACCTTTAGTTCCCCTTTAGGGGATAACCAAAGGGGATACCAAAGGGGATA
>NW_003308162.1:5393-6227 GCF_000143455.1 Volvox carteri f. nagariensis | reverse complement strand
GAACTGGTCTCGATACGCGTTGAGCACCATGCTCCCGATCTTAGCTCAGCTGGAAGAGCGAAGGACTGTAATCGAAAGATGCGATGCTGATATCCTTAGGTCGCCTGTTCGATCCAGGCAGATCGGATCCCGGCTTGGTTGATGTGTACTCCTACCTACACTTGTTCTTCTCGTGTTTGTGTTAGGGTGTTTAGGGTGTTTAGCTATAGGGTGTTAGGATGGATGGGTAGGTGCAGTCATGCTAGCTGGATCCAGGGTCCCCACCTGAGGCTTTTGCTAATCGTGTTGGCCTAGCTATAGGAAAAAGCTGGCAAACTCTCCGGTGCCATAAAAACAAGAGATAGAGCAGGCAAAAGGGTGTTATAGAGTTTGGGTTTTCGCATACTGATAAAGCATGGATGGACTGATAATTATAATGCAAGTAGCTGTGGGCTAATTCGCAATTCTGGAATCAGGCATCCCATCATATCCCATCCCATCCAGCAGGAATACAAGTCAGAAATTCAGCACCATGACGAGGACATATTATGAGAAGGGGGTCAGGAATGAATGAATGTCTAAGCCTGCATAATAGTTACATTAGGTGCAGGGCACTGGTCTACTGATGTCCCTTTCACACACATACGGGACATTCTCGCCCAATGTGGGGCTCGAACTCACGACCACAAGGTTAAGAGCCTTGCGCTCTACCGACTGAGCTAACCGGGCAGAANATGTCCAGATGTAAGTTAACATTAACACATCACAATGCTATTGGGATTGGTGCTGCACACAACTTCCACCACTCTGTTTGCCCACCTACCCATACCCATGAGTACTGTTATTTATGTTAGT
>NW_003308162.1:0-1320 GCF_000143455.1 Volvox carteri f. nagariensis | reverse complement strand
AAAACATGGGGCCGGGGAAGTTAGGGACTGAAACCCACAATCTCCATCCTGGACATAAAACTGGAGGACGATGCCTTATAATTATCCATTAAGCCACACGACCACTGCCATAGCACATGAAAAACACNCAACACCTCATTCTGGCTGCTAGGCATGTGAGGAGTGAGTGGGCACAGCCCATCCCACAATCACGTGTACATCACCTAGGCATGCATGGGGCCATGGGCATGTTTTGCTGGGCACACAGGTATTTAGGCATGGCTGGGCGGTTGTTGGGGCAAGGATCTTATTCTCAATATTTATGGGTGCTAACCATGCCCTAATACAGGTTGGCAATCTTCACTCATTCACCCATCTCCCTGCTGTGTACTTATGTCTTTGCGTCTATTATGGCGCAGGACAGAGCACTTTACAGTTCAATATGCCAGAGCATTCATCCCTTCCTGCCTGGGTGTTATTGGCATGTGGCAAAGCACACATTACCTCGGACATGCACCTGGACCTGCTACCAACACACATGTGCTTCAGGCATATGGAACAACAAACTAGGTGGATAGAGCACATCCAATAATCAAGGCAATGCTGAGAAGCCAGCGGCCCACCGTACAATGCTACAAAACATGCATGTTTTTGTGCACCAGTCGAGGATAAACTCGAGTCTAGTCTGCGGCAAAGGACCCATATATGCAACCACGACACCACTGGTGCTCCCTCAGACAAACCTATTACGGGCACCAGAGAGGCATACCCATATACCTAGGTATATAGAACACGTGATTCTGTGCACATTGTATGTCTGCATGTGTGTAACTCTTGATATAGTTGTGTGCAGTGGTGTTGACTCGAGCAGTTTCCGTGTCTTACAGAGCACCAGTGGTATAGTGGTAGCATAGGTCCTTGCCACGGACCAGACCCGAGTTCGATTCTCGGCTGGTGCAGCAGTGACTCGCATGTTTTGAAGCATTCTACGGTGAACCACAGGCATCTCACTGCCTTCATTAGTGCATGCACGCCCCCATGCATGTGCGCGATCCTCCATACCTACTTCGAATTTGTTGTCCCACATGCCCGAAGCGCGTGTGTGCTGGTTGCAGGTCCAAGTGTATGTCCTGGGTATTAGGTGCATTGTTGCATGCCAATAACACCCAGGCAGGAAGGAATGAATGCTATGGTGTAGTGAACTTTAAAGTGCTCTGTCCTGTGCAAATAGATGCAAAGGCACACGCACACAGCAGGGAGACAAGCAAACAAGTGAGGGACTGCAAATAAAGTGCAATACAGCATATGTGTATGCATGTATATGTGTACATATGTCATCCA
>NW_003308161.1:5867-6624 GCF_000143455.1 Volvox carteri f. nagariensis | reverse complement strand
CGGCTCTCGCGGCCCACAGTGTAATCTAAGTCATACATACATACATACATACATACATACATACATACATACATACATACATACATACATACATACATACATACATACATACATACATACATACATACATACATACATACATACATACATACATACATACATACATACATACATACATACATACATACATACATACATACATACATACATACATACATACATACATACATACATACATACATACATACATACATACATACATACATACATACATACATACATACATACATACATACATACATACATACATACATACATACATACATACATACATACATACATACATACATACATACAAACATACAAACATACAAACATACAAACATACATACCCATTACCCACCTGGGATCCCGGGAACCAGTGATGGAGCTGCAGGTGTCAGGGATACAGGCTGCGGTAGCAGCCCAAATCCCTACACCAGCTGCAGTGGAGATAGGATCCACCTCCACACCACGGCCACCACCGCCCCCACAGAGCAAAGGTGGCCCAGACTTGCAGCCAGGGCCCAGCAGCAGCAGAGCCCTTCCTCCCCAGCCCAACGGCAGTGGCGGCAGCGGCAGCAAACCTGCCACCCAACCCCGTGGGAACAACACAGGGGGTTCCCCCGGGGACGCAGGGTGGATGCGGCAGGAGAAGAGGGGTAAGAAGACCCCCATTCCCGACCCTCAGGAGGCCAGGCAGGAGACAGTGGTTGCA
>NW_003308161.1:0-1723 GCF_000143455.1 Volvox carteri f. nagariensis | reverse complement strand
CATTGCTACTGCCCTGAACCTGCCGATAGACAACCAGGTGACCCCACCACAGCCGGACTGGACGAAGAGGATGGGAGAGGCCAAACGGCGGATGCAGCGTCTGTCCCGCTTCCCGCTGTCAGCATTTGGAAGGGCAACGGCGGCGTCGGCATATGGCTTGCAGACGGTCACCTGGCACATGGAGCATGGCGGACTGGCCCCAGACCGCGTGCTGGACGAGATAGAGCGACTCACGGCTCGCCTGGTCGACCGCCAACAAGGCCCGGATGATCCTGGCCGACGCTTGACTGGCGTGCCCAAGGAACTCCTGATCGGTCACCCATCGACAGGAGGCTTTGGTCTGCTGCCCCTCCGGCAACACATCCAAGCCCGGCATGCGGTGTGGGCAGCTCGTTTTGTCATCGCAACCCTAGGGCTGCGAACAGGCAACACGAGATCAGATACAGGCGCAACAGACACAGATATGCAGGTGGGCGGAGGTATCCACCCCTGGGTCCGCACGCTTTCAGCCTACCTCCTGCTCACGAACCCCGCTTTCCAGCCGTGGGCCCTGACAACCGCGAGCCCAACTGGGCCCTGGCTTGGGACTCGTGACCTGCCGAAGGATATCAGCCGGATTGTGGGAGCCCTGGGGCACTTGCCACCACCAGAGGACATCGGGACCAACCCGCTGACACCCGGTGACTGGTGCTGGGCGACTGCATTATGGGGAAATCCGCTATTCCCCAATGCTGGAGGGACCGACCCGACGGACCGGGGCCGCCGCCCCGGCCTGGAGTACCAATACCCTGGGCTTGCCACCTGCAGGAAACTACAGACGGTAGGGGACCTGGTGCGGGTTTGGACCCTGGCAGAGAGCAGCGATCTGGCAACCCTGCCTAGGACGGTATGGCTGGAGTGGGCCCGGACTCACCTCGACCCGCTTACCCCGATCTCCACGCGGGATAAACCTGTGACCCGGGCAGCCCTCGCGGCGCTGCATAGCAGCATAAACCCGGCCTGGCTCGAAGCTGCTAGAACGGTTGAGACCCGGCGACAGCAGCAGCAGCAGCAGCAGCAGCGGGGGCTAACGGAACCGATGGCAGCGGCAACGGAAGGGGAGGAGGCTGTCATACCGCCACCAGCACCACTGCTGACCAGCATGCAAGCGATGGGTATGATTGCTGGGCGAATTGGGTGGCGTATACCTGGGATGGCGGAAGCCACCCCGCTGGCACGCCTTACGGTTCGCCTGGCGACACAGCTGCAATGTGGGCCTATAGAGGAGAGGAGAAGACGCCTGGTAGCTGAATTTGTGCGGGAGGCGACGGATCCTCAGGGCCCGTCGCCGCCGCCCCCCTCGGAAATCAGCCTATTCAGGGCGATGCAGGCCCGCGTTTGGTCCAGGGTACGATGGGAGAATGAGAATAAGGAGACGTTATGGCGGCTTGCAGTGGATGGCGTCGCCCTACCGGGCAACACGCACCTAGCCCGCGTGACTCCAGAACGCTGTGGATGTGGCGGATTCGGTGGAGCAGCTGGTCAGCCATGCTCGCCACGCATGCATCACTTTTGGGAATGCCCGGTGGCGCAGGCGGTGCGGGCACAGATCGACCGGCATCTACAGTCTTCTCAGGAAGCGGCGGTAGGTGGAGTCACCCGAAAGCAACTCTGGCTATTACTGGCCCCAACCGGATGCGAACAGGCCGTATGGGATATAATCGCCCTGTCGGCCCTGTCTGCC
>NW_003308160.1:5758-6627 GCF_000143455.1 Volvox carteri f. nagariensis | reverse complement strand
CCGTAGGAGTAGGCACGAACTCTGCAAGTGGTGGTGAGACTCCTTGGCGAGCACTTGCTGTATGGGGGGTGACATGAACGCTGTTTTCGAGGACGATGGTTGAGATGAATGCATCAGGCTGTCAGGCTGGCTGGTTGGCGTTGTGAGTCCAAAGCGCCTTGGTCCACAAGCACACTGAGACTTAGGCTACTTTGACAAGGGGTGTGCGTCCATTTTGAGGCTTGCCGCAAGTATTCACCAATCGTTAATTTAACATGCAGTAAGCGTCACATCGCAGAGTAATATCTGCCTGTGTAACCCGTGATAACAGGGTCTTCACCCGTAATTGTACGTGTAATTGGTTACATGCACCGTAATTTACCTGCAGCACCGTGTAGTATTCACCCGTAATCACTGGGTCTTCACCCGTAATTTTGCGTGTAATTGGTTACATGCGCCCGTAATTCACCTGCAGTACCGCGTAATATTCACCCGTAATCACTGGGTCTTCACCCGTAAGTTTGCGTGTAATTGGTTACATGCGCCCGTAATTCACCTCCAGCACCGCGTAAAATCCACCCGTAATCACTGGGTCTTCACCCGTAAGTTTGCGTGTAATTGGTTACATGCGCCCGTAATTCACCTCCAGCACCGCGTAAAATCCACCCGTAATCACTGGGTCTTCACCCGTAATTTTGCGTGTAATTGGTTACATGCGCCCGTAATTCACCTCCAGCACCGCGTAAAATCCACCCGTAATCACTGGGTCTTCACCCGTAATTTTGCGTGTAATTGGTTACATCCGCCCGTAATTAACCTCCAGCACCGCGTAAAATCCACCCGTAATCACTGGGTCTTCACCCGTAAATGTTCACCTGTATCCTTGTGCT
>NW_003308160.1:0-3161 GCF_000143455.1 Volvox carteri f. nagariensis | reverse complement strand
GATGATGGCATGTTGAGGAGCAACTGACATTTACCATGCATGCACATATACATAGAGCTTGGGTTCCTGTGTACATACACATGTGCTGGCTAGCGCTATTGCACATGGATTGACTAGGTGCAGGCAGCGGGAGGCATCACATGTCCTGTTGTCTCCATTTATACAAGCATGATGAGGCTAGCAAGTTCACAGTCATGCACCCTTCTCTTTCTGTGTCTTCTTAGCCATGTTGCGGAGGTTCTTCCATTTGTGGCGGAGTGACTTCATCAATTCTTCAGCAACATCCTCCTCGGTTGTGTTTGCCTTGGCCTTAATGCCTACCATGGTGGCGGCACCTTCAGTTCCGCCAAATTTATTAATAAGTTCTGCAATCCGAACCTTCACCTCCTGTGGATTGATAAAAGCATACAACATTACAGGAGGGTGTCTTAGGGTTAGCCCATGCAAATATTTCATCAGGATGTATGATGTGTGAAACAGGGGGGTGTATCTACGCCCGTGGCAGCTACCCTGCGAAACCCTGCCTTCCCCGGTATTTCGGGGCACCCTCATCCAGTCACCCTAGTCAACTTCTCAGTGGATCGCTCAGGTTTCGCACCCACCACCATTTCCAACGGAATCTGCCAGGTTGACAGCGGCCCAACTCCATTCCTGGTCAGCTCGCGGGTTATCTTTACCCCAGGTCACCACCGTCCATCAACTAAGGGGGCAATGTCTTCCACCATCGGAAGGACTTTAACCCTAACGAGTATCGATCCCGGGATCTCTCGGGGGCAATGGTCGCGCCTTACCAGTGGTGCCAAACCCTCTATGGATGTATGTTGTGAATAGTAAAGAATCCTGGACCATGACACCTTACCGGGATGTCCTTGAAGTTGGATGCAGACATGATGTCCGAGTGAAACTCCTTCTTAAGCAAGCCCGCCATCTCCTGTGCGGTACATTTTGTCCTCTTGCTGCAGTCATTGCTTGCAGCAGACTTTGCACGCTTCCGGACCTGCTGACCCTGTGCTCCCACGTCTCCCTGGCAGAGTGCATTCAGACCCGCAAGAAGGAGTGCAAGCTCAAACTGCTTCAGCCCCCCAGACAGCAGGGCAGACTTCATGTCCTCAGTGAAGTGGTTGATAGCCTGCAGCTTGGGGTTGTTAAAGTCTGGGGCATACATGCCATTCGCCACCAGAATTCCACATACTGCAAAGGAGTGATGAAAGGAGCCCTCACTCCCACAGTAGAGTTTATACTGCTCAGGCCACTGGAGGATGGCCGCGAGGAGCCGGCCCTCGTCGGCCTTCAAATCCAGGTTGTGCATCTCCGCCCAAGTTTTGTGTTGGTCTGAGAAAAATTAAGATGCATCTCAGGAGCGTGATTCACCACCACTGCAGCAGTGTCCTCGACGACAGCCGCTTCTGCAGCATGGGTCGGCATCTGCAGCAGAGAATATTGTTAAACCCAATATGACAATAAACATTGTAAATATTTATGAACTGAGATCTTTCACAGAGGAAGGAAATGAGAACCCTAAAGTAGGGTCCGCCGCCTAGGTATCTTTAACCACCCGTTGGGACACCACATACCTTCACTTGTTGCTTGCTAAGCTTTGATGATAAGACAGTAAGCCTAGTGGATCTGCGAGTCTCAAATGGAGCTGAGTGGGTACTCTGTCGTCTGATAGGCGAGCGAGGCGACCGGATATTGTCAACAATGGCTTGAAGTCCTAGCTTTGCAAGGAATTCCTTTTGTTTGGCTATACGAATAGCACGCTCCTCATCCAAGCTTAGATTGGAATGCTGAAGAAATTCGGTCCTTGATGAACCCTGGACACTTTCCGGACCTGAGATTTTAGGAAACTGCATATGGATGAATTATATGGATGAAAATAATATGGTTTCGTGAGCTGGCCATCATGCAACATGACTTGCACCATGTGCCGTACCCTAACATATGTGCGTGTACGACAGGCAACCCAGCTCCTGTTCAGGGGCTCGGCTGTCACCCTGGCACCTGTACAACCCCGTGGCTTGCAGCCTGACATGTCCACTTACCTGCTGCAGCCCGCTGCCTGATGCCAGCGCCATCCCTGGCTGCAGCAGCTGCATTGCCCCCGGCCGCCCATCCTATTCCCCTGCTTCGGCGCCTTCGGCAGCCATGGCAGTGTCCTCCTCAGCGGCAGTGGCACCCATCTCCGTGTTGGGCTGGATGGGCAGGGCAGAACGGAGGAAAGAGGGACATGGAAAGGGTGGGGGCGGGCCGCGAGTAACTGAAAGCAAGGCTCAGGGGTGGCTTTGTGCCCAGCATGAACAAAGGCAGGCGACTGGGTTTTCATGAGCTGGCCATCATGCAACATGACTTGCACCATGTGCCGTACCCTAACATATGTGCGTGTACGACAGGCAACCCAGCTCCTGTTCAGGGGCTCGGCTGTCACCCTGGCACCTGTACAAACCCGTGGCTTGCAGCCTGACATGTCCACTTACCTGCTGCAGCCCGCTGCCTGACACCAGCGCCATCCCTGGCTGCAGCAGCTGCATTGCCCCTGGCTGCCCATCCTGTTCCCCTGCTTCGGCGCCTTCGGCAGCCATGGCGGTTTCCACCTCAGCTGTGGCGGCACCCATCTCCGTGTTGGGCTGGATGGGCA
The DNA here is from genome assembly GCF_000143455.1 of Volvox carteri f. nagariensis. Taxonomy (NCBI): domain Eukaryota; kingdom Viridiplantae; phylum Chlorophyta; class Chlorophyceae; order Chlamydomonadales; family Volvocaceae; genus Volvox; species Volvox carteri. The sequence goes on along the minus strand of NW_003308160.1, from coordinate 526 downwards.
GGGCTAGTAATAGGAACCAAAGGGGATAACTGAGTTGTGTTCAGCCCACAAAGATTAGCTGGGAACAAGGCGCTAACTTCAGACAACACAAGATCGCCCGATAACTGTGCAAGCAAGCACAAGTCAGAACGTCGTTTGTTGGGGAATAGGGACGTCAAAAGTAACAATATACAATACATTTGGACCCAGTTTAATAAGGAAGGAAATCAGAGAACACAGCGTTACTGGCACATTGGGTGTCAGTAACAGTGAAGAGATGGCCGAGCGGGATGAAGTGCACGGTGGAGTCGGAGGAGGTCCGGAGGAGAACGAAGTAATGGCTATGATGAAGGCGATAAGAATGGCACGCGACGAAAACACCCAGAAGGGGACGATGCGGTGATCAACGGACTCCGCACCTTATCCCACGTTGTCTGAAAGCAGGCGCAGCCAGCTGCAACTAGGCCTACCCAGTTGTGTGTAAGAGGGAAAGGGGTGTCCCTAAACCGGCCGCAAAGGGTTGGCAACTACGCATGTTTTGCTGGGG
>NW_003308159.1:5901-6768 GCF_000143455.1 Volvox carteri f. nagariensis | reverse complement strand
CAATAATGCAATTAATCATCCCCGCGGCTACAAAGAGGAGGTGAAAAGAAGAGGATGTGCGGCATTTACAATTACGGAGATCTGGGACGAACTGGAAAAGGGTAGGACGCGGCTTTCCTTAGAGGCTTGGGATTATCCCCAAGTCGACGAGAGCCAACGTGATCCCGGATTCCCGAAATTTGCAAAAAAATCATTCTTTTCCGTCTAAGTTGCATGAAGGGCGTACCTGTTGCTCACGGAGGTACGACGCAAACGCGCCGTACAGATCCAGCCGATCGGCCATACTGGCACCGTTGGTGGACAGCAACAGGGTGGGTATGGCGCCCATCGATGAAGATTGTCCGGTCAGCACAGACCCGAGCTGCGGGTGCTGCGGCTGTTGAAGTGGCTGCTGTGCTAGGTGTGCATGTGCTGCTGTAGGGAGCGAGGATGGCGGCGCGGGTCGCTGGCTGGCGGCCAGTAGGCGCTGTGGCGAGTTGGGCGCCAGGAAGTTGACCCACAATCTATGGAAGTCGTCGCGGTCACGATCCCGACAAAAAGCCTGAGTCGGGGGCAGGGGGCATGGCAGGGGTAAGGTATAGGGGTTGTGTAGGGGGGTATACGTACCGGGGGGGGGGAGTATGTAGAGGGGTTACGTAGGGTGGAGAGGGAACGACATGGAGAGGGGTTGAGAGCAAGTTACAGAATAGTGGGTGACATGTAGGGATGTCGATGACATAACTGCCTCCGCGCACGGCGTCAAGAGGGCCCGCAGGGTTACATTGCGACAGGGTTTAATAGGGGTAATAGTAATAGTAATAGTAGTAATAGTAGTAGTAGTAGTAGTAGTAGTAGTAGTAGTAGTAGTAGTAATAGTAATAGTAGTGG
>NW_003308159.1:0-1049 GCF_000143455.1 Volvox carteri f. nagariensis | reverse complement strand
CGGCAACAATGGCAACAACGGGAACAACGGCAACAACGGCAATAGCAGGAGCCGTCGCCTGTCGGAAGCCGACGTCGAGCAGCTTGTCGACAACGTTGTAAGGCGCTCCATGCTCGTGCCCGCTGTGTACCCGCCTGCCCCAACCCATGGCAACAACGGTAACAATGGCAACCATGGCAACAACGGGAATCACGGCAACAACGGCAACAACGGCAACAACGGGAATCACGGTGACAACGGCAACAACGGGAACAACGGCAACAATGGCAATAGCAGGAGCCGTCGCCTGTTGGAAGCCGACGTCGAGCAGCTTGTCGACAACGTTGTAAGACGCTCCATGCTCGTGCCCGCTGTGTACCCGCCTGCCCCAACCCATGGCAACAACGGTAACAATGGCAACCATGGCAACAACGGGAATCACGGCAACAACGGCAATAACGGGAACAACGGCAACAACGGCAATAGCAGGAGCCGTCGCCTGTCGGAAGCCGACGTCGAGCAGCTTGTCGACAACGTTGTAAGGCGCTCCATGCTCGTGCCCGCTGTGTACCCGCCTGCCCCAACCCATGGCAACAACGGTAACAATGGCAACCATGGCAACAACGGGAATCACGGCAACAACGGCAACAACGGCAACAACGGCAACAACGGCAACAACGGCAACAATGGCAACAATGGCAACAACGGGAACAACGGCAACAACGGCAATAGCAGGAGCCGTCGCCTGTCGGAAGCCGACGTCGAGCAGCTTGTCGACAACGTTGTAAGGCGCTCCATGCTCGTGCCCGCTGTGTACCCGCCTGCCCCAACCCATGGCAACAACGGCAACAATGGCAACCATGGCAACAACGGGAATCACGGCAACAACGGCAACAACGGCAACAACGGGAATCACGGTGACAACGGCAACAACGGGAACAACGGCAACAATGGCAATAGCAGGAGCCGTCGCCTGTCGGAAGCCGACGTTGAGCAGCTTGTCGACAACGTTGTAAGGCGCTCCATGCTCGTGCCCGCTGTGTACCCGCCTGCCCCAACCCATGGCAACA
>NW_003308158.1:5841-6629 GCF_000143455.1 Volvox carteri f. nagariensis | reverse complement strand
TTCTTCGCACAGTGGTCACGAGATAGGCCCTGAAAGAGTCCGCCGGTCCCCTGCCACTAGCCAGAGCCTGAAACACAGACGCAATTGCCTCCCCCACAACATCGTCCACGTCCGACAGATTGTCGGTCTCCACCCGGGCCACGTACGCGGCGAGTTTTTTGTACCTACCAAAAAGTTCGGCAAAGGCAGAAAACTGCCCAGCCCGCACCGCGGAAACCAAAGACACGTCACACCACCCAAGCGGCTCGGCCCTCTCCAGACCCTCGACCGCCTGCAGGGCGGGGTTCGGCACGGTCGCCCCACTCCCCCGCCGCTGGCCGCACAATGTCCCTCCGCAGGAGCATGGCTTTGGATCCGCGGCTAACTGCGGGTAGATCAGGTTCGCAGCGCACATGGCCCCTCTTGGTCGTCAGAGTTCTTCGCGGACCCTAGAATCTAGGCAGCACGATCAAAACGCCACGGAAAACGCAGCGAATTGAGGGGAAAAGGGTGTTCAATGCAGGATTACGACTTGGACAGCCGTGACCTGAGGCTTCTTCATGCCCTGCAGATTCGTCCGCGAGCACCTTGGGCCACACTCGCGCCCATCGTCGGGGCAGACGCTGTTACCCTCGCCAGGCGCTGGAGCGCTCTTCAGGATCAGGGGCTGGCCTGGTTGGCAAGCTACCGGGGACCCGGAGCGAAATATGTGGGCGCAATCATTGAGGTCGAATGCACACCTTCACGCATTGCCGAGGCAACAGAGGATCTCGCCCGCGACGACGAAGTACTTTCCATTGACCAAACCA
>NW_003308158.1:0-1138 GCF_000143455.1 Volvox carteri f. nagariensis | reverse complement strand
AAGCGCGACATCATCACCTTCCTGAAGACCATTGAATCCAACGGTTCTCCCGGCGGCGCGGATCTTGGCGCACTCGGTCCGGTATCCGAAGGTCTGTTTGTCTGGGTCGCCGGGTTGGGCGTCATCATCGCATTCACCATCTGGTTGACGTCCCGCACGTCCTAATCCGGACACGAAACTTCTGCTGCACGGTCAGCAGTTTGAAACTGAAAATAACTCGGCCCCGGCCGAGACAACGAGAGAAGGATGAGGCGAATTATGGGCAACCATAGTGACGGCAGTCCGAACCACTCGGGCACCGTAGCTACGGCTGGTCAGAATGAGGTGGAGAAGTTCCAGGATCCTGGACTTCCTCCGCATCGTTTGCGCCTGGCTGACACGGACCCGGTAGCCGCAAAGCGCGCCGAGCGTCAGGTAGCCATTCTGTTTGGCACCTCCGTCATCGGTACGCTGGTGTTCCTGGTGGCATACTTTGCCATCGATTTGGGCGACGATACCTCGATTGCGACCATCCGCACCCAGAACCTCCTTCTGGGTCTGGGCACTGCGTTCGCAATGCTGGGTATTGGCACTGGAATCGTGCACTGGGCCAAGGCCCTGATGCCCGATCACGAAGTGTCGGAAGAGCGCCACGCTATCCGTACTGAAGAAGATCGCCAGGCTGCTGTGCGAATCGTTGACGACATCGTGGACGAGACCGGCATTAAGCGTCGCCCGCTGATCCGCAATACCCTTCTTGGTGCCGTTGCCCTCGCTCCCCTGCCTGCCCTCGCTATCTTCGGCGATCTGGGTCCGCGGCCGGACGACGCTTTGGCACACACAATGTGGGCGCCTGAGGGCGACAAACTCAAGCGCCTGACCCGTGATCCTGATGGCACCCCCATCAAGGCCTCGGACGTCACCATTGGTTCTGCGTTCCACGTGATCCCCGAAGGTCTCAATGAACTCCACGAAGGCAAACTGAACGAGAAGGCTAAAGCTGTCGTTCTGTTGATGCGCCTGGACCCGGACTCCTTGAACCCCTCAGAGGGTCGTGAAAACTGGAGCTACAACGGCATCGTTGCTTACTCCAAGATCTGCACGCACGTCGGTTGCCCGGTTGCTCTTTACGAGCAGCAGACGCACCACCTTCTGTGCC
>NW_003308157.1:5922-6785 GCF_000143455.1 Volvox carteri f. nagariensis | reverse complement strand
TAAAAAAGCAAAATAAAATTTAGCAAAAAACACAAAAAGTGCGTCACATGCGTCACATGCGTCACATGCGTCACGAGTCTTATGTGCGTCCTTTATTGGACTTTCAAAAAAACGACAAAAAGTAAAAAAGCAAAATAAATTTTTACAAAAAACGCAAAAAGTGCGTCACATGCGTCACATGCGTCACATGCGTCACAAGCGTCACGTGCATCACATGTGTCCCTTGCGTCACTAGCGTCTATTATTAAACTTTCGAGACAAAAGGAAAACGCAGAAAAAGAAAAAAACTGAAAAACCCCGAAAAGTGCGTCACGTGCGGCACATGCGTCATATACGTCCTTTGTTGGACTTTCATAAAAAACGACAAAAAGTAAAAAAGCAAAATAAATTTTTACAAAAAACGCAAAAAGTGCGTCACATGCGTCACATGCGTCACATGCATCACAAGCGTCGCTTGTGTAACTCGCTTCTTTTATTAGGTTTACCAAAAAAACGACAAAAAGTAAAAAAGCAAAATAAATTTTTACAAAAAACGCAAAAAGTGCGTCACATGCGTCACATGCGTCACATGCATCACAAGCGTCGCTTGTGTCGCTAGCTTCTTTTATTAGGTTTACAAGAAAAACGACAAAAAGTAAAAAAGCAAAATAAAATTTCACAAAAAACGCAAAAAGTGCGTCACATGCGTCACATGCGTCACATGCGTCACAAGCGTCACGAGTCTTATGTGCGTCCTTTATTGGACTTTCATACAAAAAACGACAAANAGTAAAAAAGCAAAATAAAAAATCACAAAAAACGCAAAAAAGTGCGTCACATGCGTCACATGCGTCACAAGCGTCACAATCGTCACAAGCGTCACA
>NW_003308157.1:2278-3100 GCF_000143455.1 Volvox carteri f. nagariensis | reverse complement strand
TGGAAGTTTGCAGGAATTGTTCAAGGTTTCTGCTTTAATTTGCTTACTTGTTCCGCTGTCATCTATCTCGCCCAGGCGACCATTCATAAAAGCGTTGCGTAAAGTAATGAATTGACTGTATTGCAGTGGGGTTATGGCTTCTCTTAAAAGATAAAGACATTTATAGAATTGTTCAGGAAGTTTGTACTTAGGGAGAGCGACATCTTCGAAAGCATCCAAAGTATGTAGCACCGCCACAGATAAAGGTAAGTAAACATCCAGTGGAGAGGTATTACTAGGCAGGTCTGTTAACGGTTCAGTTGCATGATACTTTATACCTTGTAATACAAGTCCACTACGTGAATGTAGTGTTTTTATTTGACAAAAAAATGTTTTAGCGAATATTTCAATTAAAACTTCACTCATTGAGTTAATACGTATCATTTCCGCGGCTGCTAAGCCTTTTAACGAACAGTATGCCTGATATCCATTATAGAAAGAAGTACCGGCGTCACCACCTTGCACGCCCATGGGTGTTGTTAGACTAGGGTGGATAGCAAACTTGTCTCGATTCGTATACACAAACTCTAAGACGCTACACCAACCAGGTACTGTATTAGTAATCATTGATAGAGCAGATATATACGGGGTCATAAATAAATATTCTAGAGGAGTCTTGATAATCCAACTTACTATAGCCGGTAAATTTCTTATTAATTCCCCTTCTAGATCTACCCCTGCAAATTTGTTTACAAATTCACCCGTCTGTAACCATAAAATACGTCGTTGTGCTTGTAGTGTATCACCCTTCAAGTTAGGACACACATTGCTAGTGACTGTTAG
>NW_003308157.1:822-1714 GCF_000143455.1 Volvox carteri f. nagariensis | reverse complement strand
TTGTAAAGATAAAGATACGCAAGACCATGTATGTATAATGCTATATGTTTCGCTAAACCTAGCTCTTTTCCGTAACGAGCTACAAAGGCATTCNCAATAGCTACATAACGATCACTTTGTGCATAATGAAAAATCTCTAGGAAATACTTTAAAGTCTGGTATTTTGCATCTTTTGGATCATATTGGAGCTTCAAATTTTCTAGATCTTTTATAAAGTCTTCATTTGATTGTAGTTCTTCTGCAAATTGAGTTTCTTGTTCTGTCAGCTCAAAAACTTCTTTAGTTTTCTGTCTATGTTGTGTTTTCATTATCTTTCTTATCATGTCAAACTCATTTGGATTAATACACCCATCACATAAATGCTTATGAACAAAACACAGGTCTTCTTCCGTTATAACTTGTTTTGTTTTTACCATGTTCAATAAAGTATTGTATAGTCTATATATCTAATAAACACCGTAAAACATTAAATCAAAGAGTTTAGTAGAGATATGTGTACTAAAAAATAATATTAAATGATCCGGCTATAGGCCAGATGTCCAACGGACCAGAATATCTTGACGGCTATTTAGAAATAAAAAAAGCTAAACTAGCTTTTAAATAATTTATTTGTTATAATTAATAATCAAGGCGGCATAGCCAAGCGGTAAGGCCGTGGATTGCAAATCCTCTATTCCCCAGTTCAAATCTGGGTGCCGCCTTTTTGATGCGTTTTTTTTTCATTCTACGTTTTTTAACTACGTTAGCGCACAAATATAGTTAGTTACACTACGTATGTCCTTTAACGGTTTTTAAAAATAAACGCTACCTAGTAAGCCTTCATTAAAATCTAGCGTTCATATTGTAAGATTTTCGTTTAACTTAGGAGGTTTAGGGGCAAAGTCTCATGAGA
>NW_003308157.1:0-751 GCF_000143455.1 Volvox carteri f. nagariensis | reverse complement strand
GGCTCATCCCCTTTAGTTCCCCTTTAGGGGAACTAAAGGGGATGAGGTCATCCCCTAAAGGGGAACCAGAGGGGAAGAAGGGGGACCAAAGGGTGTCAGTCCCCTAAAGGGGACTGACAAAAAATAAAAAACAAGTTGTTCATCCCCTAAAGGGGAACTAAAGGGGACTGACACCCTTTGGGTTTTCATTGTCTTCCCCTAAAGGGGAACCCCTTTAGTGTTCTTCTTCCCCTTTAGTTCCCCTTTGGTTCCCCTAAAGGGGACGAAGAACTAAAGGGGAACCCCTTCGTCTTCGTCCCCTTTAGGGGAACCAAAGGGGTTCCCCCTTCGGGGATGACGTAGGGGTGTTCCCCTTCTTCCCCTAAAGGGGACGGAGACTTTGGTTCCCCTTCGGGGAAGAAAACGAAGAAGAGACTTTGGGTGTGTTCCCCTTCTTCCCCTAAAGGGGACGGAGTCCCCTAAAGGGGAAGAAGAAGAGACGAAGGGGGTTACCCTTTGGGGAAGAAAACGAAGGGGTGTTCCTCCCCGAAGGGGAACTTCTTCATCCCCTACGGGGAACTAAAGGGGACGGAGTCCCCTAAAGGGGAAGAAGGGGTTCCCCAAAGGGGAAGACTTTGGGGTTCTTCCCCTAAAGGGGAACTTTAGTGCTCTTCTTCTTCCCCTAAAGGGGAACTAAAGTTCCCCTTTAGGGGATGAACTAAAGGGGANACCCCTTTAGTTACCCTTTAGGGGATGAACTCCCCTACGGTCC
>NW_003308156.1:5939-6730 GCF_000143455.1 Volvox carteri f. nagariensis | reverse complement strand
CTGTGAGGGAGCTGTGACACCAGAATTGCTTGGATGCATTCAACACATAGGGGATCACAGCCGGGAGCGCATAAGCAGCACAGCTCCCATATGTTGAGCTCTCACGTATGCCGGTCATCAGCTGAAATAGATTTGGTACTTTAAAAGAGAGAAGCCAGAGGCCAGCTAGATAGCGGGTGGGTTTCCATCCTCGGTCACTTGCTCGCTAGACCCTCTGCGTGAGTCCCTTTGACAGCCAGCTACCCACGCAGCAGCCAGCCACCCCTTGACCCAGGTTTTGGGCGGGGCCCCAGCGTGAAGCGCCCAGGGGGGCCCCGCCCTGTAGGATTGCCCATGTCCGTGTGGCCGTGTGTGTGTGTGTGTGTAACGGACCAAACATAATACCTCGCCCGGCTGAAACACGTTATTGGGAATATATTGCATTCTCTATTGCAAGGTATCTCGCCTGTAGCCAACAAGCATCGTATGGGCACTGCCTTCATGCTGTACGGCACTGTCTTCCGTGTGTGTTCGGGCTGCAGCACCAGACCGCAAAGCCAACAGGCTGAAGGCTGGCAAGCTGCGATTGTGTCTGCTGAGCGGACTTGGCGGCCGAGCCCCTGCTGTGTGCCGGTAACGGCACCTCAGGCTCATACATTTACGCCCAAGCAAGGGGCTGTCGGTGGCAGGTCGTGTACCTCCCGACTACGTGTAACAGCCAATGACTCTTCACCATGTCTGCTAGGTTCCAGGGAGACACCGTCTCTTCAAAAGGTTATGAGCCCCAGCGTCCTGCCTCCCGTGCTCTGACA
>NW_003308156.1:0-1210 GCF_000143455.1 Volvox carteri f. nagariensis | reverse complement strand
GCACGCCAAGGTCATCGGTTTGATCCCGATAGGGGCCACAGAGGAGCGGAAATCTTGCTGCTTAAGGAGGAGGAGNTGGCACAAGCGAATGTGTATGGGCGGGGATGCTGCTCATGTGCATGACGATGCGGATAAGTGGCAGCTCCAGGTGAAGCAAAAGGACTGAGACGGGCTCTCGCAGCCCATGCTTATTGGTCATTTATGCAGACAAACGCCCAGCATCGACATCCTCATGGCTGGTCAGCAGCAGAGTGGCACGGCTCACACTGCATGACAGTCCAGCTCTAGCTAGCAATGCTACCAGGTGCATGCTGGTCTACGGCGAAACAACGCCACCGGGACATTCATGCCAACCCCAACCCCAAAAAACATGTGCCACAAGCTATAGCTTATGTCGACGCACGTTGGCCACGTGAAGCCACCTAAAAGTGCTGTGAGGGAGCTGTGACACCAAGAATTGCTTGGATGCATTCAACACATAGGGGATCACAGCCGGGAGCGCATAAGCAGCACAGCTCCCATATGTTGAGCTCTCACGTATGCCGGTCATCAGCTGAAATAGATTTGGTACTTTAAAAGAGAGAAGCCAGAGGCCAGCTAGATAGCGGGTGGGTTTCCATCCTCGGTCACTTGCTCGCTAGACCCTCTGCGTGAGTCCCTTTGACAGCCAGCTACCCACGCAGCAGCCAGCCACCCCTTGACCCAGGTTTTGGGCGGGGCCCCAGTGTGAAACGCCCAGGGGGGCCCCGCCCTGTAGGATTGCCCATGTCCGTGTGGCCGTGTGTGCGTGTGTGTGTGTAACGGACCAAACATAATACCTCGCCCGGCTGAAACGCGTTATTGGTAATATATTGCATTCTCTATTGCAAGGTATCTCGCCTGTAGCCAACAAGCATCGTATGGGCACTGCCTTCATGCTGTATGGCACTGTCTTCCGTGTGTGTTCGGGCTGCAGCACCAGACCGCAAAGCCAACAGGCTGAAGGCTGGCAAGCTGCGATTGTGTCTGCTGAGCGGACTTGGCGGCCGAGCCCCTGCTGTGTGCCGGTAACGGCACCTCAGGCTCATACATTTACGCCCAAGCAAGGGGCTGTCGGTGGCAGGTCGTGGACCTCCCGACTACGTGTAACAGCCAATGACTCTTCACCATGTCTGCTAGGTTCCAGGGAGACACCGTCTCTTCAAAAGGTTATGAGCCCCAGCGTCCTGCC
>NW_003308155.1:5587-6643 GCF_000143455.1 Volvox carteri f. nagariensis | reverse complement strand
CGGACATCACCCGCACCATGGACGTCACCCGCACCACGGACGTCACTGGCATCACAGACGTCACCCACACCACGGACGTCACCCGCATCACGGACATCACCTGCACCATGGATGTCACCCGCACCATGGACGTCACCCGCACCACGGACGTCACTCGCACCACAGACGTCACTCACACCACGGACATCACCCGCACCACGGACGTCACCCGCACCACGGACATCATTCGCACCATGGATGTCACCCGCATCACGGATGTCACCTGCACCACGGACGGCACCCGCACCACGGACGGCACCCGCACCATGGACGGCACCCGCACCATGGACGTCATCCGCACCACAGACATCACCCGCACCACGGACGTCACTCGCACCACGGACGTCACCCGCATCATGGACGTCACCCGCACCACAGACGGCACCCGCACCACGGACGGCACCCGCACCACGGACGTCACTCGCACCACGGACGTCACCCACATCACGGACGTCACCCACATCATGGACGTCACCTGCACCACGGACGTCACCTGCACCACGGACGTCACCCGCACCACGGACGTCACTCGCACCACGGACGTCACCTGCACCATGGACGTCAGCCGCACCACGGACGTCACCCGCACCACGGACGTCACTCGCACCACGGACATCACCCGCACCATGGACGTCACCCGCACCACGGACGTCACCTGCACCACGGACGTCACTGGCACCACGGACGTCACCTGCACCACGGACATCAACCGCATCATGGACATCACCCGCACCATGGACGTCACCCGCACCATGGACGTCACCGGCATCACAGACGTCACCCACACCACGGACGGCACCCGCACCACGGACATCACCCGCACCACGGATGTCACCCGCACCACGGATGTCACCCACATCACGGACGTCACCCGCACCACGGACGTCACCTGCACCACGGACGTCACCCGCACCACGGACGACACCCACACCACGGACGGCACCCGCACCACGGACGGCACCCACACCACGGACGGCACCTGCACCACGGACGGCACCCGCACCACGGACGTCACCC
>NW_003308155.1:0-943 GCF_000143455.1 Volvox carteri f. nagariensis | reverse complement strand
GGGAGAGGGGAGACGGGGTTAAGGAAGGGAGGGGAGGGGAACGGTCGTGGCGTTACCTTGCAGTCCCACATTCCGTGATGGGTCCATCCGTCTCTGCATGTGCCTGTCCTTCATAGCGCATGAATGTTGGGTTTGCGCCCCGGCTTCCTTCTCTTCTTCGCTCCATGCATGTGCCCAACCCTCCCTCCTTCCCTCCCCTCCCCTACCTTCCCCCTTACCCCCCCTTACTTACCCTCCACTACCCTGCCCTGCCCTGCCGCACGCGTGTCCAGAACTTTCTCGCCCTCATACCCTTGGCGCTCATCCTGGGCGATGTCACAGAGGATCTGGCGCTGAGATACGGATCAGTGATTGGCGGGCTCATAAACGTGAGACAGACAGACAGACAGACAGACAGATAGGTGGACAGATAGATAGATGTGCAGACAGACAGATAGACAGATAGCGGGAGAGGCAGACGGACAGGTAGGTACGCACACACATACATACACACACGCGCACATATAACTTCGGACACAGATAACGGAGACACAGCAGAGAGGTGAAGAGAGCCTAGGGAAAGAGTCCTTGAGTGGGGTACGAAAGCGCTGTACGACGAGGAGCAGGCGGAAGGGTCGTACAGAGTAAGAAACCTAGAACACAGACATCGCACAAGCAAGCGCGACCAGGGGGGGGCCCTCCCGGGAGGAATGAACTGCCGCCGTCCTGAGTTCGAAACGATGAAGTCCCTCCGGTGGCGGTGGCGGTGGGGGGTGCGGCACCAGCAGGGGACTGAGGGGGGGTGTCCGCGACTTAGGGGGGGACGCCCAAGCAAGCACCCTCAAAGACACCTACGTCCGCTTCCCACATTACGTAAAATACACAGCTTCGCGCACACACACACACACACATTTATACACACACATACACACACATTCACACACATCACACACATCACACAACC
>NW_003308154.1:5388-6645 GCF_000143455.1 Volvox carteri f. nagariensis | reverse complement strand
CGCAAGGCACATAGGGCCCACGAACAACGTTTGCATACCATGGACGTCATAAAATACAGCATTTTCAGGGTTTCGGCAGGTTCCGGCAGGTTCCGGCAGGTTTCGCAGAAGGGTCCAAAAAACGGAAACTATTTCGGCATTGTCAGTAAGGTTTCGGCCCGTACACTGCCTATTTAAGCAGCCCCTCGCACAAATGTGTCCGGTCGTACTTCGCGAATAAAAGGTCCGTACATCACGCCCCAAAAGCCAGGAGCGAATTTTACCGCGCAGATGCGCGCGTGCGATTCTCAAAATGCGCCTGTACAAGTGTATATAAATTTTCTTGGCGGAAAAGGACCAGGTGCGCCAGCGCGTTGCGCAGGTGGGCATGTTGGCCATAGCCGCACGCGGCATGCAGGCTGGACTATTGCGTGGATGCTTTGCAGTAACTAAAAGCACCGAAAGCCAACGTCGTAGCTTGCAACTCTGGGCTCGTGAAACTGCCGCGGAAGATGAAGCGCTGGCGAAGAGGCAGTTGTATGCAGCACCTTGTTCAGAGTAAAGTCAAATTACAAAGTTGCGCAAAGTATAACATACATAAACGTAATTAAACATAAGAACAGATAAGACGTTTAGAGCCTTGTCGGTGACATGGACGCCGCTGTTGGCTTGGAACAGCTATTTGCTGTGAATAGGGACGTGCCCGCGTTAGCCGTGTTGCAACAGTTCAGGATGGATTTCAGCCAGCAACAGCCTCAAGAGCTGCTGCACAACCACCGGGAATGTCTTCAGTTGGGCACGTGTAGTTTTGGTCGGCGGGGTCGAGCAACGTACGCAATGCGCACAGAAACCAAGGTGCAGCGTTCTGTAACATCGCCAACATATCCGGTACACGGTGGCAGGCTTGCCGAGCACGAAATGAAGGGGGGGTCGCATCTCACCATTCAACTAAGCATGCATGTGCTCGGTTGAATGCTCGGTAGCGTGCGAGTTTACCCCTATCAGGATGTTTGTTTGCATATCCCTCCAAGCGAGAGGGCTTGGACCTATGCTGATGTTCGTTCCAAGAAGTGAACTGAGGACTGATGCTACGGTGAAAGATTTGCACGTAAATTCGCCCGTGCAATAAAACGCCCTGTAACTCGCTTACGCTAATCTCACATTCCAATATGCCACTGCACTTTCACTCCAGCCTGGCCACATTCTCTTCCTCGCAAACGTACTTGGGCACCTTACAATCCAACACCATACGTGCTTTGGAAACGCGGGCAGCTGCTT
>NW_003308154.1:0-1263 GCF_000143455.1 Volvox carteri f. nagariensis | reverse complement strand
CCGCAGCTGCAGGCACTTTCCGTGTGTATGTGTACATCGATGTTTCCCTCTTCCTTATTACTACAACGCAAATGATCTGCTACTGCTGCTGGTGCCGCCTGCAGAAGCAGCAGCAGGATTAGCAGCAGTAGTGGCCCCATACCGCGGCTGTATGGGGCCGCTCTCGGGTGGTCGAATGATAGCACACCTGCATGCATGTGGGCATGTGGGCATGTGGGCATGTGGGCATGTGGGCATGTGGGCATGTGGGCATGTGGGCATGTGGGCATGTGGGCATGTGGGCATGTGGGCATGTGGGCATGTGGGCATGTGGGCATGTGGGCATGTGGGCATGTGGGCATGTGGGCATGTGGGCATGTGGGCATGTGGGCATGTGGGCATGTGGGCATGTGGGCATGTGGGCATGTGGGCATGTGGGCATGTGGGCATGTGGGCATGTGGGCATGTGGGCATGTGGGCATGTGGGCATGTGGGCGTGTGGGCGTGTGGGCATGTGGGCGTGTGGGCATGTGGGCAAGCAACTCATCATTTTATCGCACGGGGGTGGGGAGGATTATTATGTCATAATGGATTACTACCGACCATCCGACCTGGTACCAGGCAACACCGGTGTTGCCCACTCTACCCCTCTATCTCCCGCAAACTTCTATGCACAGCGAACATGCATGGAATCGCACATGTACGCGTGCGTGCTACGTAGGTAGTCGCGTTTGTAGCCAGTACGTACAATTTACACAATTAGTAGAACTGCTGACGGAGGCACACACATAAAACACACACATATAACACGCACACACACACACACACACACACGACATGCACTCACCATTTTGTGTTGCAATCCTTAAAGGTCCCATCAAGGTCGAATCCAGATCCTGCAGGTTCAACACGCCGCTGGCTGCTGCTGCCGCTGCTCCCGCTGCAGGTGGTGGCTGCTGCTGTCGGTGGGCGCGTGTAGGACTCCGCCACTGCTGCCGCCGCTACGCGCTCTCCTGTAGCCCTTGCTATCCCAACTGCCACTTCAGGCGTGTTCCGAAGCAGCGCCAATCCTCCTCCATCACCAACCGCAGCAGCTATTGGCGAAGCCGCGAATGCCCCTTCACGCACTGCTGCAGCAGCTGCCCGTTCCAGATGCCTGCTGACCGCATTCTGGCCACATGCCTTGAGCACAGCCGGAATCACCCGCGGCAGGATGGTGATGCACAGGGCAGACACGCAGACTTGTGTCAGGATGTGTCGCCAGCGGCGACCGGTCGCCGGGCC
>NW_003308153.1:5866-6579 GCF_000143455.1 Volvox carteri f. nagariensis | reverse complement strand
GGACGCGCATGCACAGGCCATGGAATGGTATGTCTAAATCATGGATGGCGACGTTCAACTCTCAGAATGGTGATTTCTGCCTTTGGGTTCAATTCTGAACCTGGAATGCTGCTGGCTCTGCCCGTACCGGAAAAGTGCTTTCCGGTACGGCGGTGTCAGGAGGTGGTATGTACGTCGTCTTAGGGGCAACCCTAAGACCAAGGGGATGAACGAATAGAGATATACTTTCTGTTTCTTGGCTGCAGCAAGTGTTGTCCTGGGCGCAACGTTGATGGCCTGATGCCGACGCGACCTCCTTTACGACAATGCTAGGCAAACGCAGCGGATGTTCATGAATTACTTAAGCGTTCATATTACTCGTCACAGCTTCAACGGCACTGTACTGGGCGGATGTAAGACGTGCGTTGGTGGACGCGATGGCCTTACGAAGGGGGAGAAAGACGCTTAGGAGATGCTTGGATTGTTATGTACAAGTCACGGACGGGGACGTTTAACTCTATGAATGCTGAGTTTTAGCTACTAGTCGGGTTTTTTGAACTTCGCTGTTGTTGGTTCCGCCCGTACAGGAAAAGTGTCTTCTGATACGGCGGTCACAGCAGGTAGTATCCACGTCGACTTGTATGCAAAATAGGGGGGTCCTTGTGAAGCAGCTGCCCGCGTTTTCAAAGCACGTATGGTGTTGGATTGTAAGGTGCCCAAGTACGTTTTCGAGG
>NW_003308153.1:1606-2493 GCF_000143455.1 Volvox carteri f. nagariensis | reverse complement strand
GTCTGTGTGTCAAGTCGTAGTCAAACCTTTTTCAAAGGGGATGAGCACACACACAGCTTGCATTCCATGTTCACTAACGTCAGCCCACAGTAAGCTACTGGGCTAGACTTGGAGGGTCCGACCGGGGCAACTCGTTTCTGTGGACTTGTAGGCAAGTCAAGTAGGGCTATGGAATGCTAGGACAATGTTATTATGTTTGTGTTATAGGCTTGGGTAGGAATTCTTAAGCAATACGTTGAGTGGCTTTTCCGCCGGCGGGAGGACGACAATCCCATGCAAACAGGACGGATGTTCCGAATGTTGCTTACATTCATGTTGTCGAAGCTCGCGACGACGGCTCTGGACAGGACGGATGTCAAGTGTGCGTTGGTGGACGTGATGGCAACGTAGTGAAGGACACGGACGCGCATGCACAGGCCATGGAATGGTATGTCTAAATCATGGATGGCGACGTTCAACTCTCAGAATGGTGATTTCTGCCTTTGGGTTCAATTCTGAACCTGGAATGCTGCTGGCTCTGCCCGTACCGGAAAAGTGCTTTCCGGTACGGCGGTGTCAGGAGGTGGTATCTACGTCGTCTTAGGGGCAACCCTAAGACCAAGGGGATGAACGAATAGAGATATACTTTCTGTTTCTTGGCTGCAGCAAGTGTTGTCCTGGGCGCAACGTTGATGGCCTGATGCCGACGCGACCTCCTTTACGACAATGCTAGGCAAACGCAGCGGATGTTCATAAATTACTTAAGCGTTCATATTACTCGTCACAGCTTCAACGGCACTGTACTGGGCGGATGTAAGACGTGCGTTGGTGGACGCGATGGCCTTACGAAGGGGGAGAAAGACGCTTAGGAGATGCTTGGATTGTTATGTACAAGTCACGGACGGGGA
>NW_003308153.1:0-1556 GCF_000143455.1 Volvox carteri f. nagariensis | reverse complement strand
TGATACGGCTCACCCGATTAGCAATAATGCTTTCTATGCTTGCATAACCATTTTGCAAACACAGACCATGTATCCGCATCATTTGTTCTGTGTAATAGAATTTGTTTAAAAGAAAAATCTCGAAGAGCTATCCTGTTGGTATTTCATGGCTGGACTTCCAGTGCTCCATCCGTACCCAGTGCGGGGCCCGCCCGTCGCCTGCGTAGCTTCGCAAAATTTCGCAAACATTCCTCGTTCACCGGCAGGCGCCCTAAGTGCTACGAAGGTCGTAACACATCCAGCTTCAGAAGAATAGCATGTAGACGTGTTGTTGGACTGCCACTGAACAAAATCTTAAACAAACGGACCTTCGTCGAACTCTCGACCATCAGAAACTGTCATGTCGCGAAGGCGCTTGTCTCAATAACCACTTGTTAGCACGTGTCATTAGCTCACTGTTAATAAATCATTCTCATTTCGCTTCCTACCACCTTTCAACTATACCACGTCTGCCACCGCCGCCGCCATGGAGCCAGCAGTGGAATTATTTACCCGCTTATTTACGGCCGCGCTGGCAGCGATTACGAATTGGCGACAGAATCAGAATGTGGCGAAGATGCTCGTCTCCAAGCTTGCCTGCTTCATTGCCTTCCTTCCTTCACATCCACGGGTGAAACTCGTCTTTCAAGGGCATCACGGTCTGGCACCAGTCGATGCGTCCCCAACAAGCATATATGATATGGAAATCAAAGATGGCAACGGCAAAGTAAGGACGCTGCTCGTCTTTTTGCTGTCATGAAGCCCGTGACGGGAGACACCTTCCAGGCCTCCTCAATCACAGCTTCCTGTGAGGGAAGATTCAACCCGCGGATCTCGTTGAGGACGTACAATCTGCCGCCGTCGTGGAGAAGCCTGTTAAATTTTTCTCGGTCCGATTTCTTGGTGAGGCCCAACAGGTGCCCCAGCACAATGACCTGCAGGCAACATTTCAAAGGGAGTAGCCTATATGAGGTGTCTCCCGTCACGGGCTTCATGACAGCAAAAAGACGAGCAGCGTCCTTACTTTGCCGTTGCCATCTTTGAATTCCATATCATATATGCTTGTTGGGGACGCATCGACTGGTGCCAGACCGTGATGCCCTTGAAAGACGAGTTTCACCCGTGGATGTGAAGGAAGGGAGGCAATGAAGCAGGCAAGCTTGAAGACGAGCATCTTCACCACATTCTGATTCTGTCGCCAATTCGTAATCGCTGCCAGCGCGGCCGTAAATAAGCGGGTAAGGTGTATTCATTGTCAAACCTTGTGTAAGGGATGTTGCACTGTCACTGTGTCGTGCCTGAGCATACTTCGTTTTCCTTGTCCATACATGGTGAGCATTGATCCCCGTGATTTGTGATGCTGCCTGCAGGATGGGGCGTCACTACCTGGGCCCAGTGGAATACCTGCAGTACATCAGGGAGAACAAGCAGGTGTGGACCATGGTAGGCTATAGTGGCATACAGGAGTACATGTGATGGATGTGTTTACAATTATCCCTTGATACACCCAGGATACTACAGAATGTCAGTGCAGCAGA
>NW_003308152.1:5848-6651 GCF_000143455.1 Volvox carteri f. nagariensis | reverse complement strand
CGCTTAGCTTGGGAAACAACCCGATTACGTCTGCTCGGTCGAAGCACATCGACGTGCAGCATCACATAGTGCGTGAGAGGGTGAATAGCGGTGAGGTGCAGTTGGAATATTGCCCTACGGAGTGGATGGTTGCGGATGTACTAACGAAGGCTCTGGGCGAGGTGAAGTTCAAACGTTGCCAAGATGCTATGGGCCTTGTGTGAAGTGTGCAGGTGAACTTGGTACTCGTTGGGATACGGCCCGAGGGGGCGTGTTGAGGAAACGGTCCTCTCCCAACTCGTGTGGTTGTCGACCAGGGGATTTGACCCCGGGTCTGCGCCTGACTAATGGGGAAGACTTACCCCAGAACCTTATAGGGCTACCGATGCATATCCGGTAGCTAAGTGATAGACATTAGGGCACCGTCTGGACGGCGCAGTGAGATCGCGGAATGTACGTGCAGTTAGATCGCGGAATGTATGAGTTTTCCGCTAGCGCCGGTATTTAGGGCGGTGACAGCGCCTATTAGTTTATCTCACAACGATCGGTATTCCTACCAGGAATCTCCTCAAGTCCTGCCGAACGCTTATAATACTCTTTACATAACTTGTAACGTTTTATCGTGCTAAATATCTTCGCCGCCGGCAATTCTTCCGAGATAACAATCAGCGTTAGCCGTCACCGTCGCCAATTCTCCAATAAACACGACCAGTGACAGTGCGACCAGGTTCGTTTCGCTACCATTCGCCAGGGCGTTTACACTCTCTAACTGGGTACCTAGTTCCCGCCATTTCCACATCAGGCTGATTGATTCCTTGCCCGTT
>NW_003308152.1:0-1101 GCF_000143455.1 Volvox carteri f. nagariensis | reverse complement strand
GGGGCTGAACCATCCAGCAGTGTATTGAAGAATCGACTGCGGTGGCAGCTGGCGGCGACTGTTATTTCGGAAAGGAATACCGGCGTGTTCGTCGCCAGATAGTTCAATCCTCCCACCAAAGCCCTATACTCCGTGGGATTGCCCAGCAGCTCCTCTCCGTCCCCCTTAGGAGTGTACCTAAAGCCCGGAGGGTAGATCTCGGCTTGGCGTCAACCATCCTATGACGCTCCAACAGCTGCTCAATGTACCTATGCTGCGACAACACTAACTCACCCGACTTCTCCCTCCTAATCTCCATGCCCCCAAACACCTTCGCTTCTCCAAGGTCACGCACCCTTAAGACCTTCACAATTGCGGCTTTAATTTCCCGGACCATTTCCGGGTCTTCTGACGCAACAATGGGGTCATCTACGTGCACCAAAGCAATCCCCACGCTCGTCCATAATAATGAACATCGCCGGATCAGACTTCGAAGGATAAAGACCCAGCTTGGCGAACTCTGCTGATATCTTTTCATACCAGCAACGGGGTGCCTGCTTCAAACCGTAAATAGACCTCTGCAGCTTGCACGCAAGCGACCGGTCACTGGATACATACCCAGGTGGTTGCTGTATCCACAACTCCTCCTTCAACTCGCTGTTCAAAAATGCAGTAGACACATCGAGCTGGTGTACCGTCATGTTCCGCGCTGCGGCAACTGCTAATAAAGCACGTAATGACGAACCGAGGTAGGGGCAAACAACTCCCCATAATCAATCCCCTCGCGTTGCTCGAAACCCTTCGCAACCAATCGCGCCTTAAAACGCTCCACGCTGCCGTCATCGTTGTACTTAACCTTATACACCCAACGACACGGCAATAAATGAGTACCAGGAGGTGGCGTCTTCAGCTCCCAAGTACTGTTAGCCATCTGGGCGGCGATCTCCTCGTCCATCGCACGCCGCCAATCGTCTGCATGAAGACTTGCAATGGCTTCCGCAAACGAATTCGGTTCAGGAATAACAGCAGAGAAAGTAGCATTAACGACCAGTAACAGTGCGACCAGGTTCCGCCACCATTCGCCAGGGCGTTTACGTTCTCTAACTGGATACCTAGTTCCCG
>NW_003308151.1:1776-6887 GCF_000143455.1 Volvox carteri f. nagariensis | reverse complement strand
ACATACATACAGGCGCACTCGCGCTGCTCGCGGTAGCTCTGTCTCCCATTCGGCCATCCCCCGTAACACCGGAGACATGACCATCTGGGGTCACATGTACATACATACATACATACATACATACATACATACATACATACATACATACATACATACATACATACATACATACATACATACATACATACATACATAGATACATGTATATACATACATATACATACATACAATCCCCCGCTACCCCCCGGTGGGGAACGCTGCTTAGTGCTGGCCCTCACATCTCGCGCGGTCTGACCCGGGTGTGGGCGGAATGCACGAGAGACCAACCAGCCGTGTGCGTCTGGGCCCCCCTCCCCGGTGATTTGGCCCTGGGCCCCCCCCGGCTTTTCAGCCCACAGTGTAATCAACACCATACATACATAACACGCTCTCCTCCTCACTCTCGTCCCCACCGCGCCGCCAAACCCCAGTAATATCCTCCTCCTGCTCCTCTGCCACCACCACCACCCACTACCACCACCACCACCACTACCACCACCACCACCACCACCACTGCTGCTACTGCAGGTATGTCGACTCTGTGGACAGTTTTGGGTTCACCCCGCTTCACTACGCAACTTGGGCCGACCGCAAGTCTGTCATGATGCTGCTGGTGGGGTTCGATGCCGACATCATTGCCAGGTCTCAGGTGGGTTTGTATGAGACGGGGGGGTGGCTGAGGTGGGGGTGGGGTGTGGGGCCCAGGGCTGCAGCGGCTGGGTGGATGCTATGCCACTGTACATACATACATACATACATACATACATACATACATACATACATACATACATACATACATTGGCCTGTTAGGTATATCAGGAGCCCTCCCCTGCCGGGACTGCCCTAACCAAATTTTTGTTTGTTTGTTTGTTTTCCCTTGGAATCCCGTTTTCGTTGGTGGTGTTTTGGGGGGTTGTTTCAGAGAGCCTTTGACTTTGCCCTAGCTGAGACTTGTGGACTCGCTCTAGCGGGACCTGAGAGCCCTTCGTGGTGTATTCAATGCAGCGCCATCCCCGGATGGAGGGGCTGCGGAGTGGCTGCGTAGAGTGTTGGCAGTCTGAGTCGGGGTCGGGAGCACACAAGACTAACCGACTTGTGCTGTGTGCTCCCGACCCTTGCGCTGTGTTTCGGCTTCGGCCCCCGGCTCTCGCGGCCCACAGTGTAATCTAAGTCATACATACATACATACATACATACATACATACATACATACAAAGTTGAGGCGCCGTTGATCCGCTAGATTTGGTTGGATGCTGGTGGTGAGTTGCTGAACCCAACGAATACATTCTGAAGTCAGATGGGGTGAACGGATTAGGGTGCCCCTCTAGCAGGGGAGAGCAGGGAACTGCCTCGGGAAAGGGGGCCGCTGGTGGAGCTTAACCACCCTGTAACGACATACATACATACATACATACCAGCACGCTCTACTCATGTCTGTAGATGTGTTCCATACCAGCTCGCTCCGAGATGCATCCAATCGCGTCATTTGCTGAACTGTTTTGCAAACAGTAAAAAACATGGTTGTGCAGATTATATTGCACGTATTATATATATATATATATATATATATACATATATATATGTATATATGTATATACTGCCGGTCATGTAGGTTATTATTCCGTTGGTAGTATGTCCTTACTATAACAACTTAGGGTTTTAATAATAAATTGAGAGGAAAAGAACAAACCCTATGCCCCAAACTCAACACTAAGGAAAGACCATCAGCGACCGCAGACTTGGGCCACCTGCCTGCCCTGCGCGCCCCCATCTCACACACGCAGGTGCTTCATAAGGCCCTGTACAACCTGCCCCCGGGCTCCACTCCGCTACACATCGCCTGCCTGATGGGCGACCTGGACCGAGTCAAACTGCTGCTCAGGGCGTACGTGAGTGTACGGAATGTACGGTGTCGTACTGAGGATAAAACACGTGACCCTGTGCATCCAGGAAGAAGTCGTGTACTTGTATGTACGGATATTTGCAGTACGGGAAACACGAGGGATTCACAGGGGTTGGCATATGTAGTGATACTGACATGTTTGTTTGCAGGGCTATATCTGTGTGTGCGTGTGTATGTATGTGCGTATTTTTTTTGTGTGTGCGCGTGGCCCCACGTGCTCTTCTCTCCGGAGTGAATCATCCAACCTGTCGTACATTGAGGGGGGCGGCGTCTATACTAATATTATTTGAACAGAAAAACGTATCTTTAATAACTTCCCCTTTCCCTAAACCCTAAACCCCGTACATGTCCCGTCCTTGCTGTTACTGGCCTGGCGGTACGGACCGGGGCCGTTGCTGTACATTCGTTTGCTGCAGTACGAGACGACAGCTGATTTGCTCCCCAGTCAAACTGCCCTTTTGAACACGGCGGAGCGCCGGCGCCGAGCTCGCAGCCACCCCGACCCGCGGTTCATCCTGACCCGCACCCAGAAACTGCCCTTCCACATCGCCGCGAGGTACTGAGCGGGCCATGTGCGTGTAGTAGGGTGTGTATTCTCGATGTGTAGTAGGGTGTATGATGTGTATTGTATCTGTAACCGGTATTGATGGGGTGGGTGGTTGAATGAACTTCCCTTTCCCGCTCCCCTACCCCCTGCCTCCTGCAGAGCCGGCCACCGGCACCTGCTGGACTGGTTGGATCCCTCCATCCCGCTGATGTTCCTGCTCGGGGGGGAGGAGGGGGAGACCGCGGCTCCAGGCGGTCCAGGGGAGGGCCAGCAGCAGCAGCAGCAGCAGGGGGCCGGGGGTTTGGTGGCGCTGGTGGGGGTGTCCAGGTGGGGTTGGAGGGGGGGAGAGAGGAGAGGGTTGAATTGTTTGTATGAAGGGTTTAGAAGGAAAAAAGGTCGGGTCAACCGTGCTGACGTGTCACCGGACCGCCAACGACCCGCGAGGTCCCAACCACCTACCGGCAATCTACAACCCTCTGCCCCCCCCTAGCCAACCACCTAGCCAACCACCTAGCCAACCGCCTACCTCATGAACTTCATCCGTACCACAAAGCACCACCACCACTACCACGACCACTACCTAGCAATGATCTGGACGACTAGAGCAGTAAAATAAATCCTTTTCAACCAATAAAATTCTTTCCGTCACCATTTTCATCTAATCGCTGTATGAATTTATTTGTCGTCACGATTTTCTCCGTTGTCGGTTTTGATTCGGTTTTGATTCGGTTTTGGTTGATATCCAAGGCTAACGGTCATAGCCGCCAAGGCGCTACATCGAGCCCTAGTGGCCTCCCTGGACTCGGCCGAAGAGGACATTCGACGCCACGAGGCGGCCGCGGCAGCGGCGGCGGCGCGGCGGCGGCGGCGGGAGGAGCGGCGGCTGGCTAAGGAGGCAGCGGCGGCGGCGGCGGCGGCGGCGCTTAAGCAGGGCAAGGTGCGTGGTCGTCTGGGAGGTTGCGCTGTTGCGCCTTGCGCAGCGTGGCGGCGGTGGCGGCGGCGGTTGTGTTTCGTTTGTAGAGCTCCCAAGGAAAACCACACCACGTGGGAGCTCACACGGGCTTGTGATGCGTAGAAAGAGGAGTCGATGGTGAACACCGTGTCGTGTCGTGTTTCATTTCATATTATTGTGTTCCGTGGCTGTAGTGGTGCGGCTGTGTGAGGTGCTGGGAGATGTGGTCATGGACCCTCCCCTCCCGCACTTCACTACTCAAACCGGTGGATTCCATCCGCTTTAGAGGCGGTGTCCCTCTCCTACGGCACGCAGATAGATAGACAGACAAACACATAGACAGACAGACAGACACTTAATACGCATATATGTAATGAGTAGCAGGAACGAGATACGAATATGTGCCTCACGGTACCTGCACTGGGGTGAAGAGCGCCCGGCACCGTAAAAGAGCGCGAACTTGTCCCGGTCCACAGAACACCCTCCCTGGAGCGAATGTGGATACCGGGAGCACGGGGTTGGGGGGCCGACTACGACGACTGTTGGCGGCACGAGGGCGGCAGGAGGGGGAAGGAGGAGGTGGCGGCAGCGGCGCCGCCGCCGCCGCCGCCGGTCGCGAGTCTGGCGGGTTCGGGTGGCGGCCTTGGCGTAGTCGTACAGTCCGGCGGGGCCGGAAGAAGGCGACAGGCGCTCCGGCCGGGGTTGCGGCGGCTGTAGCAGAACCGGTGGCGGCACCGGCGACATTGAGTACGGCACTGGGTAACTCTTCGCAGCGTTCACCGCGGCGGCGGAGGCGGCGGAGCGCGACGGGTGTGACGGGGCGCGTGGCAGCGCCGACGGGGGTAGCGGCGGCGACGACGACAACAGTTGCGCAATCCGCTGACGGCGTTGAGTCCCTTGGCGATGGTGGCGATGGCGTCGCCGCGGTGTACGGCAGCAACGAGTCCGCCGTGGAGCCGTCGCAGCCTCCTGAGGCGCTGCAGCCGCCGGGCCCCCCCAGCGGCATCGGCATCCTTAACACCAATCTGCGCCTCCGTATCTTCCGTAGTAGCAACAGTCAACGACAACAACAGCAACGATCTTCCCGCAGCGAACGGGAAGATGGGGCCGGCAGTAGCACAGCCGCGGACGGTCTCGACGGGTCCTCTCAACCCGCAGGTCCCAGCGCCGCTACTGCCGCCGCAGCAGCAGCGCCGCCTGCTGCTGGTAATGTCGGTGGTGGCGGCGGCACTGCCGTACTGGGTTCCCCAACCGGTGTGGCCGACGGCAGCGGCGGCAGCGGCGGCGGCGGCGGCCTGGCGCTGAGCTTGACTCGTACCGTGCTACAGCGGCTGTATCGTGTGTCCTCAAGCCGTCAAAGCAACGGCGCTGCAACCTGGGATGCTGCTCAGGCTCAGCAGCTGAACGAGCGGCTCATGAGGGCGGGTATCACCATCCCGGACGGCCCAGATGAAGCGGTGGCGTACTTCACGTGAGGCGCCGGCGCGTGTGTGCGCGGGTGTAAGGCCCAGCCGGGGCGCTCGTATCTATGTATGTATGTATGTATGTATGTATGTATGTATGTATGTATGTATGTATGTATGTATGTATGTATGTATGTATGTATGTATGTATGTATGTATGTATGTATGTATGTATGTATGTATGTATGTATGTATGTATGTATGTAT